>NC_053025.1:88341283-88378247 GCF_003073215.2 Triticum urartu | reverse complement strand
GAACGTGTCCTTGTGGACCTACGAAGTTCAGTAGCAACTTGATCTGAAGTTTCATGATCATCATCATTAACTTCCTCTCTAGTCAGTGCAGGAACCTCAGGAACATTTTCTTGAGCTGCACCACTTACCGGTTCAAGAGGTAATACTTCATCGAGTTCTACTTTCCTCCCACTTATTTCTTTCGAGAGAAACTCTTTCTCTAGAAAGGATCCATTCTTGGCAACAAAGATCTTGCCTTCAGATCTGAGGTAGAAGGTATACCCAATAGTTTCTTTAGGGTATCCTATGAAGACGCATTTTTTCGATTTGGGTTCGAGCTTTTCAGGTTGAAGTTTCTTGACATAAGCATCGCATCCCCAAACTTTTAGAAACGACAGCTTAGGTTTCTTCCCAAACCATAACTCATACGGTGTCGTCTCAACGGATTTTGATGGAGCCCTATTTAAAGTGAATGCGGCAGTCTCTAAAGCATAGCCCCAAAAAGATAGCGGTAAATCGGTAAGAGACATCATAGATCGCACCATATCTAATAGAGTGCGATTACGACGTTCGGACACACCATTACACTAAGGTGTTCCAGGCGGCGTCAGTTGTGAAACTATTCCACATTTTCTTAAGTGTGTGCCAAATTCGTGACTCAAGTATTCTCCTCCATGATCTGACCGCAGGAACTTGATTTTCCTGTCACGTTGATTCTCAACCTCACTCTGAAATTCCTTGAACTTTTCAAAGGTCTCAGACTTGTGTTTCATTAAATAGACATACCCATATCTACTCAAGTCATCAGTGAGGGTGAGAACATAACGATAGCCACCGCGAGCCTCAACACTCATTGGACCGCACACATCAGTATGTATGATTTCCAATAAGTTGGTTGCTTGCTCCATTGTTCCTGAGAACGGAGTCTTGGTCATTTTACCCATGAGGCATGGTTCGCACGTGTCAAATGATTCGTAATCAAGAGACTCTAAAAGTCCATCTGCATGGAGCTTCTTCATGCGTTTGACACCTATGTGACCAAGGCGGCAGTGCCACAAGTATGTGGGACTATCATTATCAACCTTACATCTTTTGGTACTCACACTATGAATATGTGTAGCATTACGCTCGAGATTCATTAAGAATAAACCATTCACCATCGGAGCATGACCATAAAACATATCTCTCATATAAATAGAACAACCATTATTCTCGGATTTAAATGAGTAGCCATCTCGAATTAAACGAGATCCTGATACAATGTTCATGCTCAAAGCTGGCACTAAATAACAATTATTGAGGTTTAAAACTAATCCCATAGGTAAATGTAGAGGTAGCGTGCCGATGGCGATCACATTGACCTTGGAACCATTCCCGACGCGCATCGTCACCTCGTCCTTCGCCAGTCTCCGCTTATTCCGCAGCTCCTGTTTTGAGTTAAATATGTGAGCAACCGCACCGGTATCAAATACCCAGGAGCTACTGCGAGTACTGGTAAGGTACACATCAATTACATGTATATCACATATACCTTTTGTTTTGCCGGCCTTCTTGTCCGCTAAATATTTGGGGCAGTTCCGCTTCTAGTGACCACTTTCCTTGCAATAAAAGCACTCAGTCTCGGGCTTGGGTCCATTCTTTGGCTTCTTCCCGGCAGCTTGCTTACCGGGCGCGGAAACTCCCTTGCCGTCCTTCTTGAAGGTTTTCTTACCCTTGCCTTTCTTGAACTTAGTGGTTTTATTCACCATCAACACTTGATGTTCCTTTTTGACTTCTACCTCTGCTGATTTCAGCATTGCAAATACTTCAGGAATGGTCTTTTCCATCCCCTGCATATTGAAGTTCATCACAAAGCTCTTGTAGCTCGATGGAAGCGACTGAAGGATTCTGTCAATGACCGCGTCATCCGGGAGATTAACTCCCAGCTAAGTCAAGCGGTTATGTAACCCAGACATAGTGAGTATGTGCTCACTGACAGAACTGTTTTCCTCCATCTTACAGCTGAAGAATTTGTCGGAGACTTCATATCTCTCGACCCGGGCATGAGCTTGAAAAACCATTTTCAGCTCTTCGAACATCTCATATCCTCCGTGTCTCTCAAAATGCTTTTGGAGCCCCGGTTCTAAGCTGTAAAGCATGCCGCACTGAACGAGGGAGTAATCATCGGTACATGTCTGCCAAGCGTTCATAACGTCTTGTTCTGCAGAGAGAAGAGGTGCGTCACCTAGCGGTGCTTGTAGGACATAATCTTTCTTGGCAGCTATGAGGATGATCCTCAGGTTCCGGACCCAGTCCGTATAGTTGCTGCCATCGTCTTTCAGCTTGGTTTTCTCTAGGAACGCGTTGAAGTTGAGGACAACGTTGGCCATTTGATCTACAAGACATGTTGTAAAGATTTTAGACTAAGTTCATGATAATTAAGTTCATCTAAATCAAATTATTCAATGAACTCCCACTCAGATAGACATCCCTCCAGTCATCTAAGTATAACATGATCCGAGTTAACTAGGCCGTGTCCGATCATCACGTGAGACGGACTAGCCAACATCGGTGAACATCTTCATGTTGATTGTATCTTCTATACGACTCATGATCGACCTTTCGGTCTTCTGTGTTCCGAGGCCATGTCTGTAAATGCTAGGCTCGTCAAGTCAACCTAAGTGTTTGCATGTGTAAATCTGTCTTACACCCGTTGTATGTGAACGTCGGAATCTAACACACCCGATCATCACGTGGTGCTTCGAAACAACGAACTGTCGCAACGGTGCACAGTTAGGGGGAACACTTTCTTGAAATTATTATGAGGGATCATCTTATTTACTACCGTCGTTCTAAGTAAACAAGATGCAAAAACATGATAAACATCACATGCAATCAAATAATAATAGTGACATGATATGGCCAATATCACATAGCTCCTTTGATCTCCATCTTGGGGCTCCATGATCATCCTGTCACCGTCATACTCATCGACATGTAAGTTGTGATTCCTTGTACAATAGCATGAACATCTCATACATCACATATAGATCATTCATCATTCATCACAACTTTGGCCATATCATATCACAAAGCACTTGCTGCAAAAACAAGTTAGACGTCCTCTAATTGTTGTTGCAGGTTTTACGTGGCTGAAGTAGGGTTCTAACAAGAACGTTTTCTTACCTACGTGAAAGCCACAATGTGATTTGTCAACTTCTATTTACCCTTCATAAGGACCCTGTTCATCGAATCTGCTCCAACTAAAGTAGGAGAAACAGACACCCGCCAGCCACCTTATGCAAATTGTGCATGTTAGTCGGTGGAACCGGTCTCACGTAAGCATACGTGTAAGGTTGGTCCGGGCCGCTTCATCCCACAATACCGTTGAAGCAAGATAAGACTAGTAGCGGCAAGAAAGTTGACAACATCTACGCCCACAACAAATTGTGTTCTACTCGCGCAAGAAGAACTACGCATAGACCTAGCTCATGATGCCACTGTTGGGGAACGTAGCAGAAAACAAAAAAATTTTCCTACGGTTTCACCAAGATCCATCTATGAGTTCATCTAGCAGCGAGTGATTGGATGCATCTACATACCTTTGTAGATCGCGAGCGGAAGCGTTCAAAGAACGGGGTTGATGTAGTCGAACACGACGTGATCCAAATCACCGATGACCAAGCGCCGAACGGACGGCACCTCCGCGTTCAACACACGTACGGACGGATGACGTCTCCTCCTTTCTTGATCCAGCAAGGGGAGGAGAGGTTGATGAAGATCCAGCAGCACGACGGCGTGGTGGTGGATGCAGGGCGTCACAGTAGCAGGGCTTCGCCGTGTACTACGAGGGAGAGATGTAACAGGGGAGAGGGAAGCACCAAAGGCTGAGGTATGAAGTCCTCCCTCTCCTCAACTATATATAGGAGGGCCAAGGGGGGGGGGGTGCGCCAGCCTAGGAGATCCAATCTCCTAGGTGCGGCGGCCAAGGGGAGGTTTCCCTCCCCCCCAAGGCACCTAGAGGTGCCTTCCACCATTGGGACTCTTCCCTTAAGTGGAACCCTAGGCGCATGGGCTTTTGGGGCTGGTGCCCTTGGCCCATGTAGGCCAAGGCGCACCCCCTACAGCCCATGTGGCCCCCGGGCAGGTGGCCCCACCCGGTGGACCCCCGGGACCCTTCCGGTGGTCCCGGTACAATACCGGTGACCCGAAACTTGTCCCGATGGCCGAATAGCACTTCCTATATATAATTCTTTACCTCCGGACCATTCCGGAACTCCTCGTGACGTCCGGGATCTCATCCGGGACTCCGAACAACATTCGGGTTACTGCATATACATATCTTCACAACCCTAGCGTCACCGAACCTTAAGTGTGTAGACCCTACGGGTTCGGGAGACATGCAGACATGACCGAGACGACTCTCCGGTCAATAACCAACAGCGGGATCTGGATACCCATGTTGGCTCCCACATGCTCCACGATGATCTCATCGGATGAACCACGATGTCGAGGATTTAATCAACCCCGTATACAATTCCCTTTGTCAATCGGTATGTTACTTGCCCGAGACTCGATCGTCCCAATACCTTGTTCAGTCTCGTTACCGGCAAGTCACTTTACTCGTACCGTAATGCATGATCCCGTGATCAACCACTTGGTCACCTTGAGCTCATAATGATGATGCATTACCGAGTGGGCCCAGTGATACCTCTCCGTTATATGGAGTGACAAATCCCAGTCTCGATCCGTGTCAACCCAACAGACACTTTCGGAAATACCTGTAGTGCACCTTTATAGTCACCCAGTTACGTTGTGACGTTTGATACACCCAAAGCACTCTTACGGTATCCGGGAGTTACACGATCTCATGGTCTAAAGGAAAAGATACTTGACATTGGAAAAGCTCTAGCAAACGAACTACACGATCTTGTGCTATGCTTAGGATTGGGTCTTGTCCATCACATCATTCTCCTAATGATGTGATCCTGTTATCAATGACATCCAATGTCCATAG
The DNA here is from genome assembly GCF_003073215.2 of Triticum urartu. Classification (NCBI taxonomy): domain Eukaryota; kingdom Viridiplantae; phylum Streptophyta; class Magnoliopsida; order Poales; family Poaceae; genus Triticum; species Triticum urartu. The sequence continues at coordinate 88,373,272 of NC_053025.1, read as the reverse complement.
TCAGGAAACCATGACTATCTGTTGATCAACGAGCTAGTCAACTAGAGGCTTACTAGGGACATGTTGTGGTCTATGTATTCACACATGTATTACGATTTCCGGATAACACAATTATAGCATGAATAATAGACAATTATCATGAACAAAGAAATATAAATAAATACTTTATTATTGCCTCTAGGGCATATTTCCAACAGTAAAAAGCCCTACGTCTCGAAGCCCGGAGGCGGTCGACTGGATTATGAGAGTATGAATTACAGGGGTGCGAACCCTTGTCTCGGAGGAGGGGGTGGCTTATATAGAGTGCGCCAGGACCCCGGCCAGCCCACGTTACAAAGGGTTCAATGTATATTAAGGCAGGGCGTTACTGGTAACGCTAGTAATAAAGTGTTATGATGACCATAAAAGCTACTTAATGACCGACCGTTAGCGTGCGGAGTGACTTTAGGTCTCCTGGCCGTCGAGTGGTTGGATCTTGGTCGAGTGATTGCTTCTCGGTCGAATGTCTTCGAGTCTGTCGAGTGGAACACCTCCAAGTTGATTGAAAGGTGATTTCTTCTAGAGATGTCCTTGGGTAGGGCAGTTAGGACAGGTCCATGACCCTACCCTAGGTACATAGCTTCATCATTAGCCCCCGAATGGATCGAGGTTTGAGTGGGGAAGGAGTTGAGAACTTCTCCGACTCGTTTTTCATGCCGTGAGCGTATCTTGTTTTGGATCAATGGACCTGAGTGACGACAGCAACTTCCTTTTCAGCCGCCTTGATCCATTCTTAATTCTTCATCGAGTGAGTTTCTTTACTTGTAAGGCTCCGAGTGACGGTGCGGAGGAGATCTTTGGTCTGACAAGTTGTTTGCTGCCCGCAGATTTTGTGGGATCCGAATTTTGGGAAGCACGCGGGATGGGGGAGGCCGCAGTAATCGGATGGGATAGAGCGGAGCCGCCTCGATCCCCGCGCCACCTTTTTCGCCACGTATCGCGCGCGCGATTGTTACGGGATTTGACAGAGCCACCTGGGCCTACCCGTCAACCACTCGGAAGCGGCCTCATATAAGGCGTTGGACCGGAGTCTCCCGAACAGCGCGTTCCCATTACCTCTTCTCCTCTTTACGCCCCTCCGCTGCGCTCGCTCTCGCCCCAGCGTCACCGCTCCGTACGCGTCTCGCCGGCGACAATGGGGAAGGAGAAGACGGCGGCTCTAGAGCGGGCAAAGAAGGCGATGGCGAGGTCGAAGGGGAAGGCGACCAGCCGGGGCGGATCTTCCTCGCGGACTGGCCTGCCGAAGGGCTGGATCCAGGGCGACTGGATCCACTCGAGGATCGCCCAAGAAGACCTCGACGATCTGGTCGAAGGGGGGCTGATCCCCTATGACTCGGCGCGGCTTCCGGGGAAGGAATCTGAGCCGCAACCTCGGAGGTGAGCGTGTTCTTCTTGCCACCCACGTCGACTGTGGATTTTCCTTGCCTCCTCACCCTTTCTTTCGAGGGTTTCTGAACTTCTTTGGGGCACAACTCCACCATTTTACCCCCAACTCAATCGTTTATCTCGCCGCTTTCATTTCTTTGTGTGAAAATTTCCTGGGTTGCCGGCTTCACTGGGGTCTTTTCAAGCATATTTTCACTTGTCGCTCCCAGACAGTGAAAAAGGCTAATCCGAGTGACGAGAGGACCCAAGTGATCCAGATGTGTGGGGGTCTTGGCATTCAGACGAGAGGGAAAAGCTCCTTTGCGGCCATGATTCTTCCTGACTCAGTTCGCGGATGGCAGTTGACCTGGTTTTACTGTAAAGACCAGTCGACGCCAGGGCAATCGACTGGCCTCCCTCCCTTTACCATGGACCGAGTGAGGAAACCCTCCCCTTTGAAGGTGCTCCCGAAGGAGAAGGCGCACGTGAAGGTGTTGGTCAATCGAGTGGTCCAGCTTATTCGTGATGGGGTCACTGGTATGGATCTCTTGGAGGTCTTCCTTCAGCGGCGCATCCAGCCTCTTCAAGCTCGAGACCATCCGATGTGGATGTATTCGGGTCTTGAAGACTCCACTCGGATCCACCCGGAGGAGGTAGACGACGACACACTGGAGAAGTGGCTGTCGGGCATTACCGGGAACAAGGACAATCCCAGGGGAGCCAGGAGAGTTCCCCCATTCGACCAGTCTCATGCACCAGAGCAGGTCTGATTCTGAGTTTTTGCTTGTAATCTGAATTCACTCGCGCAGCTGCCTATATTGCGTCGACTGACTTTGTTCTCCCTGCTTTCTTTCAGGCCATTATTGAAATGTATTCAATGCCCAACGGGGAGCAAGAGCAAGCTCTGGAAGGCGATGCGAGTGGCGGCGACAGTGGCGAGTGGACTTCCAATGGTGAAGGGGATGGAGGAAGCGACGACTCAAGTGATGGAGAAGAAGTCGAGTCGTCCCCTCGCAGGGAGAGGCGATCCAAGCTTGACCAAGAACGGCCGAGTGCCCGCGACAAGGTAACTGCTCAGGCTGGTCAGTCTTCGAAGCGTCCTCGAATCTCTTCACCAACCCCGACTGAGAAGGCGCACAAGCACCCCAAAGTTGCAGAGCCGAGGACTCGGAAGGCGTTGCCGAAGATCAAGATTGATATCCCCGTCACCTCCGCGTGAGTGTCTCTCTTTGTATTCACTCGACGCTCTGCGTTGTTTGTTTTTCTTGTTTTAACTGGACGAACTTTGGAATTGTCAGCGCTGCCACTTCCGGGACCTCAGCTTACAGGGATGATGATGAGGTGATGGAGGATGCGGTCACTTCTAATCCGGGTATGTTTTCTGCCATACTATCTTTATTCGGTCGATTCAACTGCAATGTGCATCATTGGGTGACGTGATTTTGGCAATTGAACTTTGCACAGCTCCCAACATTATCGACCTCCCTGATGATGATGAAGAGCCCGAGAGGCCTTTGATGAGGAAGAATAGGCGAGCTCCTGTAAGTGAGGCGCTACAGTCGACGCCGAGGGCGGAACCAGTCGTTCAGGACACTGGCGACGTCAATCGGGGTTCTGTTACCTTCGCCGTGCCACTGTCGAGTGCCTTGCCTTCTTCGTCGACTGCTCAGGCCCCTGTCGACCCGCCTTTAGTTTTTGCAACCCATCATGTCCCAGAGGACGAGGTGAATGCTGCTAGGGAAGCCATACGCCAGGCGGGCATTATGATGGAGAAGATGAAGACGGTGCGGGACGCCAGCCAAGCCGCCTATGATGCCAGCTCGGCTCTCCAGAGCAACGTTCAGGTTAGTTGGTCGCCGCTTGTTCTGTTAGGATATGCTACCTGAAGATTCTTTCCGAAAATCTTTGCATCTGTACACCCACTGGGTGTCGTCGATTGAAATTTTGGACTAGTGGGGGCACGCTGAGTGCACCCACTGGGTGTAGTCCCCGAGACTACGGTGGACTGCTGGCAGTCGACTGTAGTCTTTGTATTTTGCCGAATGTATAAACCAAACTGGTAGTTTGTCTCTTCCACTCGGTCTGGTTGAGTGGGACCAAAACCGGTGTGGGCACGCAAAGTGCACCCACTGGGTGTAGTCCCCGAGACTACGGTGGACTGCTGGCAGTCGACTGTAGTCTGAGTTCTACTTTCTCTCTTTCTGCCTTTTTTTTTTGAACTCGACTTCGGCGGGCCGGTCGAGTGGGATCAGAACCGGTGGGGGCACGCAAAGTGCACCCATTGGATGTAGTCCCCGAGACTATGGTGGACTGCGGGCAGTCGACCGTAGTCTTAGTATTTATTGCCTTTGTTGTTTTTTGCTGTAAAAATAACTTCTCCCCTTTGATTTCAGAAATCTTGTGATCTTGGAGCTCGCTTTGTTGACTTGGAGAAGCAGCAGATTCAACTGAACCTTGACTTGGAGCTGGCCAGGACAGAGCTGCAAAAGGTCAGAGACGGCGCCGCTGGTAAGACGAGTTTGTCGACTGGTCAGTTTTAGGCTTGAGTACCCTTCTGCTATTTCTGAATCAATCGTCATTCCTTTGCAGAAAAACTGAGAGAAGCTCTGGCAAAGAAGGATCAGGATTTGGTTGCTACTCGTAAGGAGGCTCACGACAGGACCGCTCTGGCCGAACAGAAGCTGGCTTCGGTCGGCCAGTTGGAAGAAGAGAATACCAGGCTGAAGACCGCTCTGAATGACTCCAACAAGGAGTGCTCGCGCTGGAAGAAGGCGAATCTCGTCCAGGGCGAGAAAATGGAAGGCATTGCTCGCAGGAGGGATGATCTGGAGAGCTGTCTGAGAAGTCTTGCCAAGAAGTTGTTCATCAAGCTTGAAGGTGCACATTCTGTTCCGACTGATTTTTGTTGTCGACTCAGTGTACGAAAATTGACTTATCCTTGGATCGTGAATGCAGAGTTTTGCCAGAACTTTGAAGAGGAGACTGGGCGGATCGAACCAGGTTTGGATCCAATCAACTCTCCCGTGAAAGATGAAACTGCCATGAATCTGCTCCGTCTGGAATCTCGCATCGACAGTGCCGTGGACTACTTGGCTCGACTGAAGGTCGCCATGTCGCGGATTGACCCGACACTTTGGCCAGAGGCTATGCTCCAAAATGATCTTGAGTCCCTGATGACTCGACTAAATGAAATCCCAGACCGAGTGCAGGAGTGGAAGAAGTCTGCTGCTCGGTGCGGCGCTAACGTGGCTCTGTCTTTGGTTCGTGTCCACTGCAAGGAGGTGCGACAAGACAAACTGGCAGCAATCAAGGTCGCCAACACCCAGAAACATGACTTCCGAACCTTTATGGAGACTTTCATCGCTGCAGCCACTCGGATAGCCGACGGCGTCGACCTGGATGAGTTCGTCGAGCCTGCCAGCCCTCCTCCCGCGGAGTGAACAAACTCTTATGTCCCACCTTAAATTTGCCTCGGAATGCCGAGTGGTTTTTGTAACCGTTAAACTTTTTCGGGCTGCATGCCCGAGTACTTCGATCTGTGATCCGGAACCTTTAGAATTTATCTGAACTTGGTTTACCGTTGAATATCTTTATGAATCTCCTGCTGAGTAAACCCATTCTTCATTAGAGGCAACTTTTGTATTCGCAACGCAGCTCCGAAGGAGAGGGAAGCAGTCGACCCATGTCTTGTCGCCCTTGCGGGTCGGCAACGGAGTGCGCATCGTATTTGTGGCGAAGCTCTCCAGGGGAAGGCGGCGGTCGACCCACACCTTGTTACTGCAGAGCGGGACGAAGCGCACATTGTATTTGTGGCGAAGCTCTCCAGGAGAAGGTGGCAGTCGACCCGCACTTCGTTACTGTAGAGCAGGATGAATCGCGCATTGTATTTGTGGCGAAGCTCCCCAGGAGAAGGTGGCAGTTGACCTGCCCCTCGTCGTCCTTGAGGATTGAGATGTGTTTCGTACTTAGGCGAGTTCTGGACTGCAGCTAAGCCCCCGAGTGGGAGGATTGCTCTCCGCTCGGTAGGATTTTTTCAAACTTAGGCGAGTGCCGGACTGCAGCTAAGTCTCTAAGTGAGAGAACTTAGGCGAGTACTGGACTGCAGCTAAGCCCCCCGAGTGGGAGGATTGCTCTCCACTCGGTAGGATTTTTTCAAACTTAGGCGAGTGCGGGACTGAAGCTAAGTCTCCAAGTGAGAGAACTTAGGCGAGTACTGAACTGCAGCTAAGCCCCCGAGTGGGAGGATTGCTCTCCACTCGGTGGGATTTTTTCAAACTTATGCGAGTGCCGGACTACAGCGAAGTCTCCAAGTGAGAGAACTTAGGCGAGTACGGGACTGCAGCTAAGTCCCTGAGTGGGAGGATTGCTCTCCACTCGGTAGGATTTTTTTTTCAAACTTAGGCGAGTGCCGGACTGTAGCTAAGTCTCCAAGTGAGAGAACTTAGGCGAGTACTGGACTGCAGCTAAGCCCTCGAGTGGGAGGATTGCTCTCCACTCGGTAGGATTTTTTCAAACTTAGGCGAGTGCCGGACTGCAGCTAAGTCTCCGAAGTGGGAGAACTTAGGCGAGTACTGGACTGCACTAAGCCCCCCGAGTGGGAGGATTGCTCTCCACTCGGTAGGATTTTTTCAAACTTAGGCGAGTGCCGGACTGCAGCTAAGTCTCCGAGTGAGAGAACTTAGGCGAGTACTGGACTGCAGCTAAGCCCCCGAGTGGGAGGATTGCTCTCCGCTCGGTAGGATTTTTTCAAACTTAGGCGAGTGCCGGACTGCAGCTAAGTCTCCAAGTGAGAGAACTTAGGCGAGTACTGGACTGCAGCTAAGCCCTCGAGTGGGAGGATTGCTCTCCGCTCGGTAGGATTTTTTCAAACTTAGGCGAGTGCCGGACTGCAGCTAAGTCTCCAAGTGAGAGAACTTAGGCGAGTACTGGACTGCAGCTAAGCCCCCGAGTGGGAGGATTGCTCTCCACTCGGTAGGATTTTTAAAATACTTAGGCGAAACGGATTCGCAGCTAAGCCCCCGAGTGGGAGGCTGGCTCGCCACTCGGTAGGAAACTGTTTTTACAAACTTAGGCGAAGCGGATTCGCAGCTAAGCCACCCACTGGGGGATTTGTTACACAAACAAAAACAATAATAATCACTGGGAAAATTATAACGCTCTTGTCTTTGATAAATAAACTACAGGAGTTTTTCTTATTACATCTCATCCGAGTGAGAATTCAAGTATAAAAGGGGTGGAGTAGCTCCGCATTCCAGGCTCGTGGCTCATCAATCTGGCGATCGACATTGTAGAGGTGGTATGCTCCATTGTGGAGGACTCTGGTGACTATGAAGGGGCCTTCCCAAGTAGGAGCGAGCTTGTGTGGTTTCTGCTGATCCACTCGGAGGACTAAGTCTCCTTCTTGGAAGGCTTGGCTCTTCACGTTTCTGGCATGGAATCGACGCAAGTCTTGCTGATAGATGGTCGATCGAATCAAGGCCATTTCTCTTTCTTCTTCTAGGAGGTCGACTGCGACCTGCCGGGCTTGTTCTGCTTCATCTTCAGAGTAGAGCTCGACTCGGGGAGCGTTGTGAAGCAGGTCACTCGGTAAGACTGCCTCGGCTCCGTAGACCAGAAAGAATGGGGTTCTTCCGGTCGATCGATTCGGGGTTGTCCTCAATCCCCAAAGGACTGATGGAAGCTCGTCGACCCATGCACCTGCTGCGTGCTTGAGATCGCGCATCAATCGGGGTTTCAGTCCTTTAAGAATTAGGTCGTTTGCCCTTTCTGCTTGCCCATTCGACTGGGGGTGAGCGACCGAAGCATAGTCGACCTGAGTGCCCTGAGAGGCGCAAAAGGCCCTGAATTTGTCAGAATCGAAGTTTGATCCATTGTCCGTGATGATGCTGTGCGGAACTCCATATCTGAATATCAACTCTCTAATGAAACTGATAGCGGTGCAAGCATCGAGATTCTTGATAGGCTTGGCTTCAATCCATTTGGTGAACTTGTCGACTGCTACCAGCACATGAGTGAAGCCGCTCCTGCCTGTTCTCAGTAGTCCAACCATGTCCAGCCCCCAAACAGCGAAGGGCCAAACGAGTGGAATGGTTTTCAGGGCTGACGCGGGCTTGTGCGGCATATTGGAGTAATACTGACATCCTTCACATTTGTCGACTATCTCTTTTGCCGTCTTATTGGCTCTTGGCCAGTAGAACCCCGCTCGGTATGCTTTAGCCACAATGGTCCGAGAGGACGCATGATGACCACAGGTCCCTGAGTGGATATCGTTAAGGATCATCTGACCTTCTTCTGGTGTAATACACTTCTGGCCGACCCCAGTCGCGCTTTCTCTATATAACTGTCCCTTTATGACTGTAAAGGCCTTGGATCGACGGACGATCTGTCGAGCCTCTTCTTCGTCTTTTGGGAGTTCTTTCCTTAGGATGTACGCGATGTACGATTCTGTCCAGACGGGAGTGATAACCAAGACTTCCATGATCAGGTCGACCACAGCTGGAACTTCAACTTCAGTCGGATCCGTGGCGCTTTTTGGCTGCGGGGCCTCTTCAGTGAAGGGATCCTCCTGGACTGATGGTGTGTGGATGTGTTCCAAAAACACATTGCTGGGAATGGCTTCTCTTTTGGAACCTATTTTTGCCAGATCATCAGCTGCTTGATTTTTCAGTCGGGGTATGTGATGAAGCTCTAACCCCTCGAATTTCTTCTCCAGCTTTCTCACTGCATTGCAATAACCAGTCATGGCTGGACTTCTGACGTCCCATTCCTTCACTTGATTAACCACCAAATCTGAGTCGCCATAGACCATGAGGCGACGGACGCCGAGTGAAATGGCCATGCGCAACCCATATAAAAGTGCTTCGTATTCTGCCTCGTTGTTAGAGGAATCAAAGTGGATTTGAAGAACATATCTGAATTTATCTCCTCTGGGGGAGACCAACACCACTCCGGCGCCGGAACCATTTAGCATCTTGGAACCGTCGAAGAACATGGTCCAATGCTCCGAGTGAACCTGAGTCGGCAGTTGCCGTTCAATCCACTCGGCGACGAAATCCACGATTGCCTGGGACTTGATAGCTTTCTTTGCCTCAAACTTGATATCTAGAGGAAGGAGTTCAATCGCCCATTTTGCCACTCGACCAGTTGCGTCTCTGTTATGCAAGATCTCTGACAACGGAGCGTCGCTGACGACTATAATGGAATGATCAGAGAAGTAGTGGGCAACTTTCTTTGTGGTCATATAAATCCCATATACGAGCTTCTGATGATGAGGATATCTTTGCTTCGATGGGGTCAAGACTTCAGAAATATAATACACTGGGCGCTGAACTTTGAAGGTTTTCCCTTCTTCTTCCCGCTCGACCGTAAGTACCGTACTGAAGACTTGTCCTTGCTAATTGGGGCAGCAAGCACCGGCTGGGTGGAGAGCAGAGCTTTGAGCTCTACGAACGCTGCGTCAGCTTCAGGAGTCCACTCGAACTTGTCAGACTTCTTCATCAATCGGTAAAGAGGCAATGCCTTTTCACCGAGACGAGATATGAATCGACTTAGGGCGGCCAAGCAACCAGTAAGCTTCTGAACATCGTGCACTCGCACAGGACTTTTCATTCGGAGTATAGTACCGACTTTTTCTGGATTGGCGTCGATTCCCCATTCGAAAACGAGAAAACCGAGTAACTTTCCGCCAGGAACCCCGAATGTGCATTTTGATGGGTTAAGCTTGATATCAAACCTTCTGAGGTTGGCAAAGGTTTCAGCAATGTCAGTTAGCAGGTCGGAACCCTTCCGTGACTTGACCACAATATCATCCATGTACGCCTCCACATTCCGACTGATTTGGGTGAGCAAACACTTCTGAATCATCCTCATGAATGTGGCTCTGGCATTCTTGAGGCCGAATGGCATGGTAACATAACAGAAGCACCCGAATGGAGTGATGAAAGCTATTTTGATTTTGTCAAGCCCATACAGACGGATCTGATGGTACCCGGAATAGGCGTCTAAAAAAGACAGTCGCTCACATCCCGCAGTCGAGTCGACTATCTGGTCGATGCGGGGGAGAGGAAAATGATCTTTCGGGCAGGCCCGATTGATATGTTTAAAGTCAATGCACATGCGAAGTGACTTGTCCTTCTTGGGGACCATGACAACATTGGCGAGCCACTCGGAGTGGTAGATTTCTCGGATGAACTCCGCCGCTAAGAGCCGAGCCACCTCTTCGTCGATGGCCTTTCTCTTCTGGACGGCGGACCGTCGGAGATGTTCCTTGACAGGTTTTACTTTTGAGTCGACTCTTAGGCGGTGCTCAGCCAGCTCCCTGGGAACACCCGGCATGTCAGAGAGCTTCCATGCGAAAATGTCCCAGTTCTCACGGAGGAACTGGATGAGTGATTCTTCCTATTTGGAGTCGAGTGTTGTCGAGATATGAGATGGAGCAGCGCTGGGGTCGGTCGGGTGGATGTGAGCTGTCTTTGTATCGCCAGTCGACTGAAAAGCTGACTCTGTAGCGGGCTTCTTGGCTCTCAACAAATCACTCGGGTCTGCAGTCTTCTGGTATTCCTGCAACTCCACTACTGCCATCTGAGCATCAACGATCTTCGAACCTTTCTGAAAACATTCTTCCGCTTTCTTCCGATTGCCCGTAATAGTGATCACACCTTTGGGGCCAGGCATCTTTAATTTGAGGTACACGTAACATGGTCGGGCCATGAAGCGTGCATAAGCCGGCCTCCCCAAAATAGCGTGGTAGGCACTCTGGAAGCCTACAATTTCAAATGTCAATTTTTCTTTGCGGTAATTTTTGGAATCACCGAAAACCACATCGAGTGATTCAGCCTTCTTCCCAGGAATGACTCCATGGAAACTCATGTTGCTGGCACTGAGTCTGGACATCGGAATGCCCATCCCTTTCAACGTCTCAGCATACAATATGTTCAAACCGCTGCCACCATCCATCAGGACTTTGGTCAGTCGAGTGCCTTCAACAACTGGGTCGACCACCAAAGCTTGCCTCCCAGGGGTGGCGATGTGCGTTGGGTGGTCGGACTGGTCGAATGTTATGGCAGTCTGAGACCATTTCAGGTAACTAGGTGTCGCCGGAGCGACCATATTCACCTCTCGGTTAATAACTTTCAGTCGACTTTTGCTTTCAACATCGGCAAAAATCATCAGAGTGGAATTGACCTGAGGGTATCCGTCGTCACTGTCTTCTTTGTCCTCGACCTTGTCCGACTCCTTTTCCTTACCTTCGGGCTGATTGCCCTGGAACTGCTGGATCAAGAGTCGACACTGTCGAGTGGTATGTTTCGGGTAAATGAAATTACCCTCTTCATCTTTCTTTGTGTGGACGAGACATGGTAAGACCAACACATCATTTCCGTCCTGGTCTTTAACCTTTTTGGGGTTCCAAGGCCCTTTAGGTTTCCCTTTAATCTTTCCTTGGGTTAAAGCCAAGGCTTTCCCGGGAGTTGCTGGTTCGGCTTTCCGCTTCTATTTCCGATTGGAATTTCCTTCGGTTTCTTGGGCGACTGACTTGAGCTTACCACTCCTGAGTCGATCCTCATCTTCACCATTAGCGTACTTGGTGGCAATCTCCATCATCCAATTCAGGGACATATCTCCGGTTCGACCGAATTTCAAATTCAGTTCTCTGTACTTGACGCCTTCCTTGAAGGCACAAACTGCTTGGTGGTCAGGCACATTCTCCATCGAGTGATGTAACGTGATCCACCTCTGGATGTAATCCCTCAGAGTTTCATTCGGCTTCTGCACGCAAGACCGCAGTTCCGTCAGCCCTGCCAGTCGCTTGCATGTGCCTTCAAATGTGGTGACGAACACTCGGGAGAGATCTTCCCAAGTGTAAATGCTGCTAGGCGCTAACTGGTTCAACCACGCTCTGGCCGAGCCCTCCAACATGAGAGGCAGGTGCTTCATGGCCACTTCATCATTGCCGCCGCCAATCTGGACGGCCACTCGGTAGTCCTCAAGCCAAGTATCGGGCTTGGACTCGCCAATGAACTTACTGACTCCAGTCGCCAACCTGAAGTTGGGAGGAATCACAGTGGCCCTGATGGCTCTACTAAAGCACTCTGGCCCCGAAACATGTACTCTGCTGCTGGTAGGTGCATCTCTGTCATGACCTTCTCGGTGAGCCCTGTTCCTGTCGACCAAACCTTGGACGAGAATGGATCTCGCGTCAAAGCCTGGCCCTCTGGGGTCGACTGGAATCCTTTGCCCACCACTATGAGGGCGTCTGTCATCCTGCTGGCGAGGCACATACGACCCGCTCCTCGGGGGACGCGTGGGCACTCGACGTCGACCGTCACGGTCGACTTGGTGATCATACTGCTCATGGTTCCCATACTGGTCACGCCGGTCTCCACGTCCCTCACGCCTCGGGGGCGATCTCGGGCTGTGAGCCGACTGGACTGTGTCCGCGGCAACGGATCTGCTGTGAATCCTGTTCCGCGACTGAGAAACAGCGGAATTCTGATCTCCTGCTGCCTGGAGTAATGCTCTGATCTGCAGCAAGCCTCTGCCAGCCTCCTACTTGGAAGGCTGAATCGACTCCGCTATACGGGCCGCAGCTGCTAAATTCTGAATCGGAGTTCGATATACCTGCGGGGGCGGGAAGAGCTGTCGTCGACTGGATTCGGGAACCCGTTGTCGCGCACGCTCGTCGAGTGCTCGCTGGAGGTTCTCCAGTCGAGTGCGCTCGGCCAAGTTTGCCAGGCGCGCGTCCTCCAAGGCGCGAGCCTCGGGGGTTTCTCCAACGATAGGAGTGTGCAGTGCATCCATGTTCCGGCGGCGAAGTTCTTCTCTCTGCAGCGACGTGAGAGGCTCGGGAAGATACTCCTCATGGAGACGCGACGGGTCGCCTCCACCCGCGCCTCCGTCGGTGCGGGGAAAACCGGGAGGACTGGGCGGTCCATCGACCATCAGAACCTCCGCCGCCGGATCGCTGCTGTCGCACTCGGATGCGGTCTCTGCGGAGCCATCGACCGACAGGTCGAACAGGCCGTAGAGGGATTCGTCGGGCTCGATCGCCGCGACTTGAGGGGTGGCCGACTGACGTGCCACCGCGTGTCTCACCCACCGCTGAAGTCTCGACCGACCGGAGCGCTTGCGCCGGCGGGAGACGGGGAGGGAGGACAACACAGGAGCCGACCGGTAGGGGGTCGACGGTTGCCGCAGGAGAACGCCGCGGACGCACGCGCTAAAGTGCATTGCCCTGCGAACAGGGAGTGCGTCCACATCGAGCGGAGGCTCCTGGAGCCAAGCAGAGTCGTCGACGATGAACGTGAGCGCACCGAGACGGATTTCGCGGCCCTCCACCAAAACTCCGCCGAAAACCATGATGATTCGGGTCGGAAAAGGTCGCAACTCCTCCAACAAACGCTAAAACACCTGCCCCATGGTGGGCGCCAATTGTCGTGGTTCCAAGTCTGACAGTAGTGTAGGGGGGTAAGTATGGAGAGGCAAGATCTTAGCTGTGGAGAAGTTGTAAGAACGCAAGGTTTACGAGTTCAGGCCCTTCTCGGAGGAAGTAATAGCCCTACGTCTCGGAGCCCGGAGGCGGTCGACTGGATTATGAGAGTATGAATTACAGGGGTGCGAACCCTTGTCTCGGAGGAGGAGGGTGGCTTATATAGAGTGCGCCAGGACCCCGGCCAGCCCACGTTACAAAGGGTTCAATGTATATTAAGGCAGGGCGTTACTAGTAACGCTAGTAATAAAGTGCTATGATGACCATAAAAGCTACTTAATGACCGACCGTTAGCGTGCGGAGTGACTTCAGGTCTCGTGGCCGTCGAGTGGTTGGATCTTGGTCGAGTGATTGCTTCTCGGTCGAATGTCTTCGAGTCTGTCGAGTGGAACACCTCCAAGTCGATTGAAAGGTGATTTCTTCTAGAGATGTCCTTGGGTAGGGCAGTTAGGACAGGTCCATGACCCTACCCTAGGTACATAGCTTCATCAGCTACTACTGCCGCACAACCCGACACGAGAAAAAACCTCCTCGAATCGAGGCAGTAGCGGTGCGGAACCAGGACCGTAATGCCGCCGGTGCACCCAAGTGGTACTACCGTTGTAGGACAGCGGTACTACCATGCTAGCGGCGGTACTACCGCTATCTCCTCACAATCTCCACTTCCGTTGAAACAACAAACTCCAAGGAGAGGAAAGGAACTGGGGGTGCAAAAATGACGTGTACGTGTTGATTCCACCCTAGCCTTTCCATTGCGGACCCCCTCTTGATAGTACGGTGTCTCCTATGACTTAAATCCACCAAAACCGAAACGAAAGAGACTACACCGTCTTCACTTAAAGCTCTGAGGGGAAAGAATCGTCTTGTGCCAAGGAATGAATCTCTGAAATACTCAACGCACACGATTAGTCCGCAAAAGCATTGTCATTAATCACCAAAATTACTTAGAGAGAGACATTCCCTAACAATCTCCCCTTTTTTGGTGGATTGATGACAACACGGGATTTGCACAAAGGAAGGACAAGAGAATAAGCGAATCCCAGAGACTACAAAATATAGACGGGCTCCCCCTAAATGTGTGCACTTAAATAGAAGTGCCTTTGGATGCAAAGTACACGCATTAGGATCAACACTCCCCTTATATTTTATAGTCTGACAACATTCGCATCAAAGATGAGACATATAAGAGCTAGGATGCAATAGAGTAGCAAGTGAGCAAAGTAGACATATGAGATAAGCATGAACTCACAAACTACTAAAGTACTCGACATACAGAGATAATAATAGGATAGGGTAGCATATGTCTCACACCATATGATAGGGTACCAGGTCTCATGAGCACAAACCAAACCAAAAGCAAATGACGAGAAAAGAGTTTGCGAGAGAGAAAGACAAGACAAATGAGACACACTCGCAACTCGACAACGACAATGACAAATCCCTGAACTCTCTCCCCATTTGGCAGCGAGACACCAAAAGGGCAAAGAGTGCTGCTACGGTCACAGGTGATAGCATAACTGATGATCTCCATCATCACATCCCCGCGTGATCGGCCGCTCCTCCGTCATCAGCAGGGGGCTGCTCGGTGTTTGAGTCTGTCCATGGGCAGTGCTGCTGAATCCACTCATCGGTGATCTTGCCCTCAGATCCGCTGGCAACTGTTGTACCTAACTGACGCATGAGCTCCTTGTGACGGCTCTTGGCCTTCTTCTCATACACGTGAGCCATATACTGCCCATCAGACTCCATGCAGAAAAGTTTCTTCATCTTGTGCTTGAGCTTCCTTGCCCATGAGGGCTCCGCTCCACAGGGCTCATAATCCTCATCATCATCAGCATCAGCCTCTGCCTCGCCCTCGTCAGCTCCAGACGAAATCCCAGACTTCGGAACCGAAGTGCCCCAGTTCTCCTTCTTCCTCAGACGCTTGATCTCATGAGGGATCAACTCGCCAGTCTCCAGCATGACACCAGGAAAAGTGTGCTCCCAAGCCTTCTCAGTAAGCAACATGCGAAAAGCCCATAGAGCAAAAGAAACAGGGGGAGAACGGGAGAGAAAAAGAGGGTATGGGCGGCACTAGTAGCGGTGGTAGCCGCGATACTACCGCTGCTACTGCCGCTACTACTGCCGCACAACCCGACACGAGAAAAGACCTCCTCGAATCGAGGCGGTAGCGGTGCCGAACCAGGACGGTACTGCCGCCGATGCACCCAAGCGGTACTACCGCTGTAGGACCATGGGCGGTACTACCGCGCTGGCGGCGGTACTACCGCTATCTCCTCACAATCTCCACTTCCGTTGAAACAACAAACTCCATGGAGAGGAAAGGAGCTTGGGGTGCAAAAATGACGTGTACGTGTTGATTCCACCCTAGCCTTTCCATTGCGGACCCCCTCTTGATAGTACGGTGTCTCCTACGACTCAAGTCCACCAAAATCGAAACGAAAGAGGCTACACTGTCTTCACTTAAAGCTCCGAGGGGAAAGAATCGTCTCGTGCCAAGGAATGAATCTCTGAAATACTCAACACACACAATTAGTCCGCAAAAGCATTGTCATCAATCACCAAAACTACTTAGAGAGAGACATGCCCTAACATCGGCGCCGACCTTGGGGTCTTGCCCAATGTCCCTCCAACACTCACAAAGGAGTTTGTCCTCTGACGGCGTGCATGCCTTCGTCCGCCTGCTTTTGCACTCCTTGTTTGCGCCGTCTTGGTTGGCGAGCTCATCCTCGAACAAAGGCTCCCCGTCGATGTCCACTTCATCCTCTTCCTCAAGGTCGTAGCCCTCCGGGAATTCGTGGTCGAGCGGGAAGGTGCTGCCCATGCCGACCTGGTCTTGCATGAAGGTGTCGTCCATGCCAGCTTGATCAAAGGTGGCGGGCATGAAGGGCGCTCGGCCGTCTTGGCTTTGGGTCTCCTCGGGATCGACCCCTGCACCACTTTTGAAGATGATGTTCTCGATGATGAAACCGTTGGCCATTTCGTCGTCACTGGTGGTCGGCATTCTATCGAACAGGTTGTGGACGTCGGGAAGTATGTCGGCTGGTGTCTCCCGCGGGCGTTTCCCCGCCCCTCCAGAGGATGATCCACTGACCACCGGCGTGGCGTTGAGGTCGATGGCCATGGGCACGGGCGCGGGCGTGGACGGCGCCACCACGCTCACCTCCGGCGAGCATTCCCCGGAGAAGCGGGAGGCTTGCGGATAGACATGGAGGCCAGGAATCGGCTGCGTGGCAGACGCGCGCGGTGACTCTGGCAGCACCATCCGAGGAAATGCCGACGAGCCCGTGCTGGCCAGGGTCTAACCCTAGGCAGAGTAGGGCCTCCCTCGTTGCCACGGCGACTCGGGCATTGGTTTCCTCCTGATGTGCGGCGGCGGAGAGGGTCGGCACATCGTCCATGGCGATGGAGGTGAGGCCGGACGAGGCGAGGGACGCGAGGCCGGCGGCGGCATCGAGGGTCGGCACATCGTCCATGGCGAGCGGGCGGGAGCGTGAGCTGGCGGGAGTGTTTTGGAAAAGTGGAGGGAAATGGTGGTCGTTGTGCCACCGACTGGCGGGCCAGGGGAAGGAGTAGGCGCGCATCCGCTTCGTGTCCGCGCCTACGCAAATGAGGCCCAAATTTGGGCTAGGAATGGGTCGTCCGGCGGATGAAAAGCGGACGCGCATCCGTTTGGGTCGACGCGTTGAGCTGACTTTTGTGTCCTTTTGACCCAAATGGACACGCGCGGACGAAATGGGTCAGCGCGTTGGAGTTGCTCTAAGTATCTAAGGAAATGCCTTTCCTTCTCAAGCTTATCAACTGCATATCTCCTGGTCCTGTCGTCTGATATGCCGCAGTTAAGTTATTTGTTATCCTGTTCTATAACAATGTAAGGCTTGGGAACTGAACTGGAAATTATAGCCTTAGTGCATTGATCTTGCCTTTGTTCCTGGGAGCTGAACTGGAAATTATATCCTTAGTGCATTGATCTTACCTTTATTTGATTGAATTTGTAAATTTTGAATTTGTTCGACATGAAAACACCTTTCTTTTGTGTGTTCAGATATGCAAGGGTCGCAACTCTAAAAAAGACTTCTGTTGTTGGAGAAGGAATTAATCCATCACAGTGCTCCCTAAGAGGGCACAACCTGCTGCTATGGTTCCTGAAACGACATCATTCTCTGCAATCCAGTACATGGGGACCTGCTCAGGATGTGCCAGGTACTCTTGGATAAACTTTGCTGAGTTTGGCGGGAAGAATCTCGGTATAAGGTTACTAGAGATATAATACTTTGTCACTTTGTGCTGTTTTCGCAGAAATGGTGAATTAGGGAAAAAAATCTCAATATTTGCATTTTTTTTTCACTTTCAGTTGCATGTGTTGCTTGCAGTCTGTAATGCCACTCTTTCAGGTTTTGTGTTGCCTGCAATTTCTATCTGATGATTAGTCTTCAGTTTTAACTATGTACCAGAATTCCATTTCCACCACCCCCAAATCTCAAGCTACCATTTTGTCTTGCTGTCTCCACGGAGAAATGATAGATGCCTAACACGCATGTGGATGTTTTTAAAATTGCATGTCCCTCGCTGCCAGAAGGGTTTTGTTAGTTATCACTTATCAGTTGCTTATTTGACAGACTATGAATATACGATTATGATTGTAGGTAAGATCATTTCAAAGCAGAGGGTGGCAAATTTGATGCAGTGATTGCTGTCAAATGGGCCGAGGTAATTCTTTCCTGCAGATATGCTATGGATAAACATGTAACAGTCCATTGTTTTACTGATTGTGTTGTCCTCGATGATTCACATCTCAGAATTTGTAATGTAGCTGACATGATAGTATCATATTATTTTACTATGAAGAACCCTTGAATAGTTATAAAGAAATACTCGGTTCAACTATGACTGCATATTGTGATGTAACCATACCAGGAACAAACCACGACTCGAGATGAATCACTTGCGTGAGATTCCGATTCGCCGATCCAGTTCTATGGCTCGACCTGAAGCCTCGAAGGCCGTTAGCAGGGAGATGCCTGTTGAGTTGCTAAGCTTTCCCTCATGATGTGACAGTGTTTAGAGGCAAGATTAGTTTCGCTTGCAGAACCAACAATCTCCTTCATCTGGGTGCTAGCTACAGTATATAATGACCTATAGTGTCCGATGGCTATATTATGGAGTATATCGGTTATAGATTATGCATGTCTGTGCAGTGATGAACCAGATGCCTCTTTGGAGGAACCTAGTTTAACCCCACAAGTGAAAAGGGAGGTTGTGTGTAGCAATCAGAATTTCTATATATGCATCCGTGAGATATGAGAATTTTCGTTCCGTGAGATATGAACTGGTCGAAGAAATCGATGAAGGATAACTATGAATTATGAACACATATAACCAATGACAAATTAGATAGAGATGCTTCTCTCTTGTACTCTACTACACTCTCGTACAAACCCAACTCATACTTACTGCCCCGTTATCTGCATATTCTCTAGCGAAAACAATAACGCCCACACGTACGGGCGTCTGGCAACTCGCCCACACGCATAGATCCTCGTTCAACCAATTCTGTACGAATCTTAGTGCGTTTTAGCAGTTTTTGTATGCCACGTAAGACTAAACTGGTGTGTGAGCATTCATCCGGTCGTCCACACGTTTTTTTTCACCACACGGAAGGCTGGTGTATGGGCGTTTAACAATTCGCCCACACCTCAGTTTTCACGCACGCAGAGGGGGCTGGTGTGTGCGCGTTTATCACTTCGCTCACACGCCCGTTTCCTCGCCCACACCCAAAGCTGACAGTTACCATGTGTTTCTGCAGGGTACATGACAACTGCCCTAGCTTTGCTTGTAAGCAGATGGCAACTCTCTTTTACCCAAGTTGCCATGTGTTTTTGTATGGTACATGGCAACTCTCTTTTTTACCCGAACATGTTTTTTTGCCATGCCTTTTTGTAGTGCTACACGGCAACTGCCTAGTGTCAGTGGGTGGCAACTCCTAAAGTTTTGAAATCATGGCAACTGCAGTAGACCAGACCATACATGACAACTGCAGTTGAGCAACCATGGCAACTGTAGTTGTCCGACATGACAACCGAAGTTCAGCGACATGGCAACTACAGTTAAACGAACATGGACGAGGGTCTAGACCATGGCAACTGTGGGACGCACGGTGACTGTCACGCGGGGCGTGCGGGACAACGAGGTATGAGGCCTGACGTACGGGGCGTGTGGGCGTTATCTATTTCACCCACACGCACGCGTGTGAGAGGGATCCAGAGGGAAAAAATGAGGTGTGTGGGCATTACTTGTTTGGCCCACACGTAGGTGTGTGGACAGACCTCCTAACGTCCACACGTGTGACACTTATCGCCGTCCTTCTCTAGTTGTGCGTTTGATGTAACAATTAGAAATGTAATTGGTTCATCTGATCAATAAAATAACACCTGAG
The DNA here is from genome assembly GCF_003073215.2 of Triticum urartu. Lineage (NCBI taxonomy): Eukaryota > Viridiplantae > Streptophyta > Magnoliopsida > Poales > Poaceae > Triticum > Triticum urartu. The sequence goes on along the minus strand of NC_053025.1, from coordinate 88,353,947 downwards.
GAGGCATTTCCCTTTTAAAAAAAATCTTCTTCAGCTGTATCAAAAAATTATTTATGGAAGAAAACACCGTCTCTCCGCATACATCACCTCGACCGGTGTCACCAATGTCCTCCAAGTCCAACCCTCTCCTCCCGAAGCTACAAAGAAGAACCTTAGTTATACTCGCACCTCCCCTAAGAAAAGTTATCCTCACACCAAAGTGCTTACTATCCTTTCAATAAAGAACATATTAATGTTTTATAGTGTTCAATATCATTAATTTCCATGTTACTTAGTTGCATTATTGTACAATCCATATTTTTCAAACTTTTTTCTTCGAGGCGGCTATGTCTTTGAAACTTTGTAGCACATGTTTGTGACCATGATTTGTACGTATTTTTAAATTATTTTAATAGACATAAACTTATTTTAATAATTTGAGAACCACAACAGGCCTAGGCCGGCCCAACTATCAAAATCATTCCTCCCAAAAATTTATTCGTGTTTTGGTCATAATGCCCGGCCCATGATTAGTCCAGTTCGTATCTCAGCAAAGTCCATCATATTGTATCAAAACCTTCTTCTCTGGCCGTTTCATAATTACCCCTGAGAAAAAAAGGCATCTCAAAATTAGGGATGGATTAACGCACTGTTCAGCTCGTTAAGCTCGTGCTTGTTAAGGCTAGTTAAGCTTAACAAGTAGAAAGCCCTGCTCAGCTCGGTTCATTTAACGCTCGTTAAGCTTGTGAGCGCTCGCGAGCGCTCGTTAATAGATCGCTTGTTAACAGATTATGATGTGTTACATTTATACGATGAGTGTGTAGGCATGGTTATGAAGAAAGATGATGACTACAAAAGAAAATCACACTATTTTGTTGCCTCCTATGTCGACTCGATTGAATCAATGGGTCGAGGTACTATGAAATTTTTTGTCACATAAAATAAAAAAAGATATGTTGTGTTGTTACTAACGAGTTTAACGAGCTATTCATGAAACTCATTTGGCTTAGAGCAATGCTACATCTACGTAACTGTTTTTTTATGTATTTTACGTAATAGCAAACGTGGCAAGTCAGGATTGGAGAGGGAGTGAGGAAGGAGCCCACCCTCATTAAAATCAGGAGGCAGAGATGTTTAGATTAGGTAGTTTACGTAATATCATGTAGTTCTTTACGTAAATGTAGGATTATTGTTTGGCTTAACAAGCTTAAATTGATGATTGCATCTGTTCATTAAAAAGCAAGCTATATGTTTAACGAGCCCAACTATAGAGCGAGCTACCAGTTTTTGCCCAGCCCTACTCAAAATGTTCTAAAATAAAGCTGTCAAAAAAAGAAAACTTCTTCATCAGCGGAAAAAAAAAGAGAGGAGAGAATCACCGTCTCTCCGCATACATCACCTCGGCCGGCGCTGGCACCGATCTCCTCCAGAGTCCAAGCCCTTCACCCAAAGCCATGGCCGCGCGGCGTCGCTCCCTCCTCATGCTCCCGCCCCTCCTCCTCCTCCTCTCCCACTTCCTCTCCCTCGCCGCCGCCTTCCAGTCGGACGAGCTGCTCCTCCACGACGACGACGAGTTCGAGGGCACCCGGGCCTCCTCCACCCCCTCGCTCCGGCCGCCCTCGACGCCGCCGGTAGTGTCCTCCCGCCGCCGATCCGCGGACGCGACGCAGGCGGCTGGCGCCTCCGAGTCCAACACCGTCCAGTTCACCCTCGAGCACGACCTCGGAGCCGGCCTAGGGTTCGGCCCCGCCGGGTCCTTCTCCGCCCGCCTCAAGTCCTCGGCCCACGGCTCCCAGGTTTGCTTCGCACCCTATCGGTAGCTTCGTTCCCGATTTGGTTGCCCGATCTCGTCGTCGTAGCTCTCGTTGCTTGCTGATCTGTTTTCTCTACTTCCTGATCCCGTGATCTATGGGCAGCTAGTGATTGGACCTTGCCAGGGGGTAGATTTGGTTGATTTCGTGCCCCCGTCAGTAGTTTCTAGCTGTTTGGTTTGGAGATACTGTGAATTGTGTGGTCCGAATTGTTAGGGAAGGTGAACTATAGATCGGATCTGGTTAGTTTGTTCTTCCAGATCATCTGCTATTTGTTTGACGTGTGTAGGAGGGTTCAGTTTTGTTGTTTGGTTCGTTTAGCAAAGTAGGTAGTGCTGATAAGGTTGATAAATGATTATGAGCTTTACCATTTCATTGTTGTTGCCCAACAGTGGCATGACATACTCTGTGTGGTCACAGAAATCAGTTGCCACATCCTTTGCAAGAATATGGAGTCATTCTACATTGCTTACTCGCATATTGCCACATAGAGAACAACTACGAGGTGGGGTGACAGAACTGCAAGCAACAAAGGGTGCGTATTCTCGCCTTGCGTGACGAAGCATTGGGTGTTTGATTGTTAGCACAATCAAATCTGGCTTTGCTAGGCAAAGAGATACAGTTTGGTCACAAGGGATGAGAGCAGAATTGGCATTTCCTCAAGAGCAAACGTCAGTCTATTCTTTTCAGAATAGAGCAAGTGCCAGTTAGCACATGATCTATTGGTCATTGGTTTCTCTTGGCAAAATATCCAAAGAAGGGATTTGCCTAGATAACCCATGGCCGACAGCTAGTATTCTCTTGCCTAGATATGCTAGCTTCGCAAGGGTAATATATGGAAATAATTCCTTATGTGGCCCTGTTAAAAATGTGCTTCCCTGTTTGGTATTCTTTTGACACCAGGTGTGAATTTTGTTCCTAGTGTGACATTTCCATCCGTTTTTCCAGCAGAGTGTTAAATGACACCTGAAAAGACACCCCTCATTTGTACACTAGTTATTTTTTCAGCAAAACACCTGAGCAGAACTGGAGTCACATATCAGTCGCAGTGCTGCAGCGAGGCACCTGGCGGGATTACACCATGGCCTTGTGGCGGTGCTCGGTCGAGGAGGAAAATGGTGAGGTGGACCCGGTGCTCGCCACCGCCACCTCTCGCTCCTCTGACCTGCTTTCTCCCGCGCTTCTGCGTCCTCCTTGCCGCCCTCTTCCACTCCCTCTCCCTACTGCCCCCCTCGTTGTCCGTGCCGCCTCGCGCCTCCCTGGCCACGCGTCTTGCTGAGCATGACATGCTGCTGTACCTTGCTGACTTCTGCATGCTCCCGTAGGGTGTCTAGATTAGAAGTCATAGGAAGGAATTTATTTTTGCTTCAGAATTATTCTTGGCTTTGTTTGCTTGTATTCTATGTAACTAGTTGTCTCATTGAATAATCACCCATGTCAACGCTGCCCTCAAGTAGTAAAGTTAACCATATGTTAGTTTCCTATATGTTCTTTCTTTAACTATTTATACTAAAGCGAGGAGAATTTTATCTTAATTGACTCCACTCATTTTCTGAACCAGACTCTCACTAAGCTCCGATTTACGAGGAATGAGTTGACTGAGGATGAAAAGAATGCATTTAAGGTTCTTTCTTTTCTCCATTATTTCCTGATTTCATTATTTTTCTATATACCAACTTATCTGGTGCTTCTGCATTTTAATTTTATCATTGCAGAAATTACTGGAAGAAGATAGTTTTTACACAATAAGGCTACCGTCTAATGTGTTGGATCCTACAAGAAACGATTATATTTATTCCTCAATCAAAGCGGTAAGTTGAGTAGTTGACTAACTTCATGTTGTTTCTCTCCAACCTATCATTATGGCTTGCTGGATCGTAAGATAGATTCACCAGATATTACTCCAATATTATTGTGAATGAGGTTTATTACAACAGAATCAACAACTATACTGATTTGAAATTCCCATGAAGCAATGGCCACTTTCAAGCTTATGAAAGAAGCATAAATTGCAGATATGAAATGTTTTATGTTAGGAATTATTGTGATTCTAGAGTTGTGTTTTCAGTCGCTGAACTGTGTATTTTTTCGATGTTCAGAGATGCATTCCACGTGACAGCTTGGATGAACATATTGTCATCCACATGGTAATTCTCTCGATTTCTTAACTGCTACTTGTATCTTCTCCTGTAGAGCTTACTTCATTGTGTATAATTGATACATCTTAAAAATACTGTCAGCATTTTCGTCGGTTCATAATTACATTTTCTGTATAACTAACAAAATAGGGTGGGATGCTGTTTGATTGTCGTGGACCTTTCCTATAGCCCCATCTATCTTTGCTGCCGATCCACGGAAAATGGCAGCTAGGATAGCACACCAGTGATGGTTTAGTTCAATTTTCGTTAGGAGATTGTGTTAGAGATGGGTAGGTATCCCTTCAGTATACGTATTTAGAAATATCTATTGGTGTTCCTTGAGCTCAAGGATGCTATTTATCCTTTCCTGATACTACCTCTGTACACTAATATAAGACTTTTTTGCAGTTCAATTTGAACTGCAAAAACGTCTTAAATTAGAGATTGTGTTAGAGATGGTTAAGTATTCCTTCAGTATACGTATTTAGAAATATCTATTGGTGTTCCTTGAGGTTAAGGTTCCTTTCCTGATACTGCCTATGTACACTAATCTAAGACGTTCTGCAAAAACGTCTTACATTACTGTACAGAGGGAGTACATTTTAGTTATTACAATCAGCTAGCAGTTTCTGTTCCCTTTTGGATATGAGTATATGACTGCCTATCTTTAGAAGCAGCCCCTTGTATGTTAACTTCTAGTTATAACTACCTGTTTTAGGAGCCCTTCTAGTTATAACTACCTGTTTTTAGAAGGAGCCTTAATGTAATTTTCAGCATCAATCTAAGAATTTCCTTACCTAATGAAGCCGTATGTCAGAACCTCTTTGCCACTTGTGCATGGAGGGTGAGCATGAGTTATCAAGCTACCTACCCTTTCCGATCCCGTACAAAGGCACATTTTCCTGTACAACCCCCACCTTTGCACCACCACAAATCAACCTGTAACATTGTACAGTTTAATCATGTGGCACTAGGAATGCATATTCAGTAGGGTTGGTTAACCTGAGTATTTTTTAGCTCTGAAGTAAGCAACTTTCGTCCTGGTTTTATTATGTTACATATGTTCTTCCTTGGCAGAACTCCACGTCCAAATTGGAAGTTCCCATGTTTCATATTTAGAATGACAGATGGCTTTGTTGGCTGTTGCTTATTTGCTAGAAACCATCACATGTACCTAGCACGTAGCATGAAACCTTTAATGGTATATTTTTTTATGTGATAAATCGGTAGTGCAGTAGAATAATACTGTCTTTCACAGGATGAAATGTTTGAAGGAATATTCACTTTCTATAGATGAATGTCTCTTTGGTATTTGGCTCACATTAGGCTTTGCTGTGTCATTTGCAGGACGGTGTAAATATTTTGGCTGTTAATTATGGTTCCGTTGGTGGATGCCAATATCCCCGGCCAATGGAAGTAGTAAGTTGTCTTGCTTGAAACCTTGTTTATGGAGTTGCATGTGGTAAATAATTGATAGAAATAACCTATAAGCTTTTAACTGTACCGTACCAGCAAAATGCACGCACATACTATAAACATATAAACTTCAAGAGTTATACTGCCTAGATTAAACTCCCGCAATTATGGTAAAATAACATCACAGAAGGATTCATGTTGATGTTTCACCCGTTAAGTATACCGTGTGTGTCTGCTGATGAAAGACAATGCTTCTATTTACAATGCTGAAATTCTTGTTCCAGCCATCAAAATGGACATTCAATTCATACACTATTCTGAAGACTGCTGACCAAGCACCAAGGTAAATCTCTGCTTTATCGAGGTTAAGACAAAAATAATATGCAGAGCACCAGAGAGGTGGCAGTTCACATTTATCTTAGTGACCTTTTCCAGCAACAAACCTATTGCCAAAGAACAGTCTCAAACCTATCCTATCTCGAATGACACCTGGTTCCTAGTTCTAACTAAGTTGTGCGCTTGCAGAACTCCATCATTTGTAGAGCAATTGATAGAAACTGAGAGTGGACTCGGTGAAGTGATGAAACCACCTGAGAAATCTTTCTGGGCTAAATATGTGAGTACAGTAATAAATATCACGTGTATATTTTCGATTTTTTTCGCTGGTGCCTGCATGACTTGAAATGTTGTCGTATCCTTTTCCTTGAATCTGACTGCTGCTTCCTGCTTTGCAGTGGATGTACATCATTCCTCTTGGTCTCATTGTCATGAACGCCGTCACAGCAGCAGCAAACATACCCGAGGAGCAAGCTGGAGGGCAGGGTCAAGCTCCAGCACAAAGGGCGCCAATTGCTGCTCCAAGGAGAAGATGATGGCTTCCTATATTCTTTGCATGCCATAGGTACTTTATCTGGCTATAAGCTATTTCAGCATCACAGACGTTGTTTGTCACAACCGTTCCTTCACCTATAACTTATGCCCAACATCGTTTGAGTTTCAGATTCACAAAGAATGGACAGGGGGGATGGATCTGCTTGACCTTCCCCAGAACAGGGGCAGTACTAGCGGCAACAAGACTCACTTGGTTTTTCTTTTTCTCGCATTCAGAAACCCACCTTGTTGTAGAATCACCTCAGAAAGGTCGCGTGTTCTGCTCGCATCTACACGCGTATTTTTGCCTGTTGATAGAAATTACCATCAGTCCTTAACTCGGTTCAAACTGCATGCCTTAATATTCAGAACTAGCTTAATTTACCAATATCAAACATTGTATGTTTTGCTCATAACCCTCCTGTATCAACAAATTCGTGCTGCTTGCATTGCATTGTCGACGGTTTGGTGCTTTGACTCTTGGTGCCTGAGAATATGTAAATGCTTATCTTCTTGGGCAAAAAAAAAATCATTGATGTTTACCATGCTATAGCTTATCCACTTGCAGAACTGAGCAAAAGTATCCTCATTTGTTGTGTACAAATAGATCAAACTGTGAGTGTCCGTTTTGAAAAAAATAGTGTCTATTTAGGCTGTATTAAAAAAATTCCTGTATGGAATATGTGCAGTCATGTTTTGGCTTTAAATTTTCCAATTGTAAATGTGGAGTAAAATGCTGTGGACATTCATTATGTTTTTGCAAAAAATTCACACCTTGGGTGAGAAATCGGAAGAAGATGTCATTCGTTTGATGAGAAATAGAAAGGAATATTGAGAATTCGCGTGGCTGAAGCTGAAGATAAGCGAATGGTAAGCGAGATGGGTGAGCGTGGGCGTGTTTGTTTCACGACCCAATATTTACAACGGAATTGCTTTGCACACGACGTTTCACTTTATAATCTTTGTAATATTTGATGATCCAAAGGTCCAGCCACACGCAGCGGATGTGATGAAAGGCCGAGGGTGGATTTAATTGAAAATGAAGCGGGCAAGGTTTTTTTTCGACAAAGGATGGATTTTATCGAAAATGAAGCATCAAGGGACACAAACACAATGAGCACTTATCCGACCTCTGCATAATTAGGATGCATATGACCAACACATCTGCAAAGAGCAAAGTTATACAAGACTTATTTTCATGAAAAAATGGGATCTATCAAGCACATTCAGGATATGCCTCTACTATAAAATCACTTGGTCATATTTGCTATGCCAAGAAAAATAAAATGAAACGATCAAAACACGGTCAATAAAATCAGCAATGAATAATGATGTTTTCTGTCACGATTCAATTTTGATTTTGTTTTTACATCGTAAAGAATATGTGTTTTAACTTGAAATTTCACATGCTAATATAACATCACACTCTTAACATATTATATTTTTTGAATGCATGTGTGTGTTTGTAAGCATCTACGATTGTACTGTGTTAAGGAAATATATTGTATTTTTTTAGATTTTTTTGAAACCTCAAACTATAATGCGGTTTCAACTGGACATAGTTTCTTGTTTCTTCTTTGAGAAACCCTGTAATTTTATTCATATCATACTCATAACAACCACAGATACACTGATTTGGATTTAAGATCTAAGAAAATATAAAGTAACTCTTATGACTAAGAATTATAATGATTTTTTTTGGAAACACCTTCTTCGTTGTATCAATCTCTGTTGGAAAAAACACTCTAAAGACTTTGATAAAGAGGCTGCAATTGGATTAGAGCAACGATGTTGTCACTCTTTCACCTACACGAACATTACCAACAATGAGTTTTGAAAGCACCTTGAGTCGTCCATCCAAAAAGATGGAAAGACTTCATGGATGAATGTATTTGGGACGGGGATAATCCCCTAGAAGTGCAGACTGTCAGATCATAATATCTTCACCGTTGTGTCGATGAAATATTTCAACTCCATAAAGAATCAAACCAACAATTTTTTTTTGACACCAACATAAACTCATCAGGTCCGAATAATCGGATCTACGAGGACAGAAAACTCTCTAATTTCCTGGCATCGCTAGAAGAACGAGAGTAAATTTATTCTCACAAAATACGAAAATCACTAGGTGATGATGAAAGACATAGGACTTTTGAAGATGTGAGGCCCCCACCTCCGAGAGCCAGGATGGCAGCCGGAGGCGAGGGGATCAAAAACTTCGTTGGGGCGGCGGCGACGGCGGTTGCAACCCTAGCGAAACCCTCGCATGTTCCCGTGACCCTGTTTTAGAGGCCAAGGTGGACAATGGCCCAGCCCGGGCCTGGCACGACACGTAGGCTGGTTAGCCCATGTGCTTTCGGCCTTTTGGACTGTTTTTGGGTCAATAACTTGATAAAAAAAGTCAGAAAAAAATCCAGAAAACAATAAACGGGCCATGTCGTGCCAGCCACAGGCCTCACACATCTGCGCCGTCGTGCCATGGGCCACACACGGCCCGCTTAGTCATGTACCAGGCCAAGCCCTTTATTGCCGAGCACGCGTGCTCATGGGCCGGCCCGGAAAAAAGGCCCGTTTGGCCAGCTATAAGGCCACTACCCGCGGATTCGGAGCCAGGCGCCAGATCCACAACACTCTGTCAGCCGAGCAGCAACACCCCGTCCACAGCTTCCCTTCTCCGGCAAGCCCAGTTGAAGACAAGCCGCATCGCCTCTTCCAAGGCTGCTTCGCCGGTGCCGCCCCCGGGCAAACATGGATTCAAACTTATTTATATCTGAGAATAAGCAACTTAAATGTGAACAAGCTTAAACTTGCAAGAACCCGAAATCTGAATGGATTCAAACTTGCAAGAAACACAAGATGTCAGTAGTGCTCAATGGCCAATGGGTCAGGACAACACACCCCCAGTCAGCTTTTGATGCAACATCCCTACCTAAACTTGCAACAAACTCAAGACGTCAGCGCTCAATGGGTCATGACTCATGACTTCCCGCAGTATTTATCCAACACTAGATGATTGTACAAGAACGCCACCGTCGCGCAAGCGACGATGGCCAGGGCCAGAAATGCCGTCTTCGTCAGTCTCGGGGAGGAGCTTGGCAGCCATGGGTACAAATCTGGCTGAGGCATGACGCAGCTCTCACCGTTGAAGTATATGCGTCTTGGGAAACCCCAGCCCTTCTCGAAAGTGAAGGTCGACGGGTCCTTCCTGAACAGAAGCTCGGATTGCACGTTGCCGTCTGGCCCAGCCACCATGAGCAGGTCATTGTAGTACTTGAGACCCCACAGCATCGCGGTATCATCTGCATCGAAACGCCGGTTAATAGCTTAGTACATGCTACACATTTTAGTTATGGAGGGATAAAGCAATACTCACTTATTACTCCATAGGGGTTCAATGCTTTGTAGTTGAAGCTGAAAATTGTCGTGACATTGTCGAAATTTGGGTGTTGAACAACCAGGTTCCACTGGGAGTAGTTCATCCGGTAGTTCCAGTTTGAAATGGTGATCTTCACCCTCCAGTAGTCCCTGTAGTTGGCCTTAACATGCCAGTGCACCTTGATTGGGCACATATGGGGTGAGCATCGCACTAGGGGGGTCGAGCTGCCCTTGCCAGGTCCATTCACCACTGAAGCCAAGTAAGGCGAATTAACCCTATCAAAGTAGCAAACACATTTAGAAATAGTTTCAGGGAGTGCAAAAAGTATCTGCCTCCTGAAGAGATAATACTTACTCAACGCAGCTCCCAGGGTTGGTTATGTTGTTCTGGCAGCCACATGAGCACTTTGGGCAGTCAACTATCGTTTCGTTGTAAAACGATGATAGTGCAACACAACAAGCAGGACCTCTTTGAGCAACAAACTGTGAATATGTGCATATCACATCCCAAGTCACTGAAAGAAGAGAACATTTTCGTTAGTCAGTGATCAACATATGCACTGTTGACCTGTGGTAAGCCCAAGAAATTTGATTCTGTCGTAATAGCAACTAAACAGAAAAGAGGAATTCGGAAACGACATACCATGCGCTTGAGTTGTTCTCCTTCCATCGAGCGAAATGAACTTAGTGGGAGGTTTTACTTTCTGGGCTGCTCCACAGGTATACCCTGGACCTGGGGCCTTGAGGGTGAAGTTTTTCGGTGCTTTCACTGTCCTATTTGTCGTTCCGGATCGGCCAACAGTGATCTGAAACGATGCCACTGCATTGACTGGATCTTGCACCCATGAGTTAAGAACTCCTCCTTTGCAACAATTTCCCACCTGCATGCCGTTAGGCGCACCAGGAAGCAAGTCAACTGTTGTTGGGTCTCTCCTGCAGCAGTGTGGTATATTGCCTTTAAATTGAGAGCAATCCCCTTGCTCTATTGTCTGTGCACCCATCATTCCCCAGATGACCTCCTTCTTTGTCCAAGCCCACCCAAGATGCCACCCAGGTGCTTGGATATGACGGTACTTCTGGTAATTGTTTATGGAAACAACAGCCTGTGAAATGCAGATTGTACAGAACATCAACAGCAGAATAATACGTGGTGGAGGTTGTATGTTTCACAATTATGTAACGGTTCTTAATGCCGCATTTAGAGTCAATAAAATTCCCTTCTCAATAAAAATGTAACAGGTCTTAATAAGAAGATAAATGTTGAAGCCAAGTGATGTGCAGCGAATCTTTTTTTTTTGCGAGTGATGTGCAGCGAATCTGTTCTGCATTGTGTCAAATGCAATTAGGAAAAAAGAAATTGCACACATTGGAACTGAAGTTTTATAGGATGCAATGTCGAACTACAAAGAAGAGTTTTACAAAAAGGAGTACTTGCGTCCGACTTCTGCATGAACTTCAATCAGAACTCTGAATTACTGTACTAGAAGTTGGGGTAACTTACAACATAGCCATCTGCAGTCCACTGAGTGATATCCCATTTGATTGTGATGTTCCCGGTTGGATCAAGAGGGTCGTAAGCTTCTGCATAGAGATAGGCAAGCATACGCAGAACCTCAAGTTAATATACATGCATTTCAATACACCCCCTTGTTCACATCAAGTTCCAGTCTAAATAAAAATAGCGAAAAAACTCTGTATGAAAAGTAGCACAATACGGATCAAGATTTACTTGCTATTAGAACAAATTACATGCAGCCAATCTTTGCTGAATGAAAATTGAGGAAGAACTCTGTAACTATCCTATAATATGCACACGCCACATTGGTCTTTGCATGATATAAAAAACATTTCTCTTTTACAGAATTAAATTTCGACAACCATGTAATTATCCACATTTCCTGTGACTGAAAAATGGGGAGAAGTAGCTCACAGTTATTTAATTAAGATTGAAATTTCCCGACAGCCATGTAACTGCGGTGGTGACAATAGCTCGAGATTCTGGTTCCCTAGATGATTTTTCCTCTTATTTGTATATATTGTGCTAGCCGGGTGTCGAGGTAGAGATCTCCCGGCTCAAGCAGCTGCATGCAACTCAATACTTTAACAAATTCTTTAAACACTAGGAATCGGTATTGACTAGTGATTAAAGGCTACCGACCGTGGTTACAGGAACTAATTAATTTATACTCTCTGCATGCCTAATAAAGCAGGATACGAATGATCCGGACCCTTTGATTAGATGGCAATCGAACAGTATGCAGGGCCCCTTTTCCCCGAGTATTTTCTTGACCGACCACTACGCAAGATTCTACTAGGGCCACATCCTCTGCGTATGATATGGCTGAAAAATGGGAACAAATCCAACTGCGGCGGTGAATGGTACTCTAAGTGGCAACAGCTCGAGATTCTGGTTCCCCGCATGATTTTTTCCCCTCGTATGAATCGGGAATACACGGAGATTTATGTATCGAATCGTTGCAGATGGCCGCAAAATCTGCGAACTTATCAAGATCGAGGACGGATTTGTAGAAAAAAGAGAAGGGGGAAAGGAGTCTGGCAAGAAAACCCTCGATGAAACAGTAGTAACAAGAAACAAATTCTGAGAAGAGTGAACAAGGCAATGTAGAGCTGTTTGGAAAGGGCCAAGACAGCCGGGCAGGCGACGGACTGACCTGTCAGAGGCGCCGCTCCGACGAGCAGGAGCAGCGCAAGCGCGGCGGCGGCACAGAGGCGCAGGAGCGACGTCGCCGCCATGGCTGGCCGAGGCGAGGAACAGAGGGAGCTCGCTCGCTCCCTAGTGCGCGCTAGCTAGCTAGGCGATGCAATGCCAGTGCCAGCTGCCGCTGCCAATCCTGGTGGTAGCAGCAGCAGTGCTCATTTATTTTCGCCGGCCTTTTCCTCGGCGGGCGCGATTAATAGCCCCGCCCCGGTGCGGCATTCCATTTTTGTTGGGTGCGGGGAGAAAGAGGCGCGCCGAGCGCGACGCATGGGAGGGCGAGCGCGTCTCTGTCTCGGAGGAGCAGCGCGCGGGGCCCGACGCTGCAGCAGCGCACAAACCAGCTGACGAGCGAGCTC
>NC_053025.1:88302588-88340283 GCF_003073215.2 Triticum urartu | reverse complement strand
GGCGGGCCGGCTACGTAATCCGAAAGGTTGATGTAGTCGCCTTGCTGGGCGACGTTCCTCACGTAGAAATAAGACTTCTGCCAAAGCTTCACCGACTGGATCAGCGGAATGGACGGGAACGGATTGTTCTCGCTCGCCCGCCTCATGGAGATGAAGGCTCCGCAGGGGGCGGGCACGCCCGCGACGACGGTGTCGAGTTTGCTCTGGAAGAATTCCGCCCAGAGCTCGAGCGTGGGGAGGACCCCAAGGAAGCCCTCGCACAGCGTGACGAAGGCCGACAGTAGCATCACCGCGTTGGGCGTGAGGTGATGCGGCTGGAGGTTGTAGAATTCAAGGAATGCCCGGAGGAACCCGCTCGCCGGAAGGCCGAAGCCGCGCAGACGGTGCGAGCGGAAGATCACCCGCTCGCCTTCCTCCGGTGCCGGTGAAATCTCCTTCTCCGGCGCTAGACGAACCCGAACGAAGTTTTCGCCGGGCAGGCGTCACGTCTGGCGGAGGAACACGACGTGGTCCTCATGGACGTTGGAGCCATCCCACGAGCTTGACAGCGCCATGGGGCAACGCGGTGAGAAGCAAGACGATGCGGCGGCAGAACGGCGCGGCAAAGAGCTGCCGCAGGGAAGAGAAGAAGAAGGAGGGCGAGAAGGGGGCGGAGTGAGGGAGAGCGCGCGAGCCTCTGCCGCTCCCCCTCCTCCTCCTACTTATAGACTGCGCGGCGGAGCCGAGGAAGCGCGGTGTGGGGGAACGTGGGTATCAACTGCACCCACTCCCCCATGTCCCGTGATTACTGTGCCTTGATGGCAGAATAAAACTGCCGCCTTGCAGAAGCGGGCCCCCTTCGCGGCCGCCTCATCTCGCTTGGTCGCTGCTGTGGAAGCCTTGGACTTCTTGGGACGGCTGCCGAAGAGGATCGACATGGCCCGGTGCTTCTGGGCGCCGCCGCCAGCAGCCGGTGCGGCGGACGAGCTCGCGCTTTGATGATCAGGCGCCGGCTGGCGGCGCGGGTGACTTCAACCTCGGCATCATCCGGCCAGTCCTCGAAGCCGGCCGTGAGCCCCGCGCCTCCGGCCCCGTCGCTTTCCCCCATGATGGCGTCTTCCATGGCGGCCGCTCCCAAGTCCGGGTCGTCGGTGTCGTCCACCGTGCGGTCGGGGAGGAGCTGGCGCTCTACCCCGCGGCCCCGACTGTCGGCGGGAGAAGAGGGTTCTGCAAAAGGCAAACGAACTGATCAAGAGTCGGCTATCATGAGGCCGGCTACAAAAGGAAGAAAATAAGAAAAAACTTACGACGGGCGGAGGGTTGGCGCGAGAGTACGGCCCCTTGCCGTACCGCCAATCCTCGGCGAGCTTGCAGTTGGAGATATAGTTCACCATGTAGGAGACCTCCGCATGAGGCATCTCCCTGGTGCTCAGCCGGCATGGGTCGAAGCGGCCGCTCATCTGACAAACCATGTGAGGCCGGCTTTGGAGGGGAAGAACCCGGCGCTCCACGAAGGCGGCCACCAAGTCGTCTCCGGTCAGGCCCTCCGACTGGATCATCACCCGAAGCCGGGAGACGGCTGCGTTCCCGGCCTGAGACAGCGACCTGGCCCGGTAGCTCCACGAAGGCTGCCACCCAGCCGGCGGGCCGGCTACGTAATCCGAAAGGTTGATGTAGTCGCCTTGCTGGGCGACGTTCCTCACGTAGAAATAAGACTTCTGCCAAAGCTTCACCGACTGGATCAGTGGAATGGACGGGAACGGATTGTTCTCGCTCGCCCGCCTCATGGAGATGAAGGCTCCGCAGGGGGCGGGCACGCCCGCGACGACGGTGTCGAGTTTGCTCTGGAAGAATTCCGCCCAGAGCTCGAGCGTGGGGAGGACCCCAAGGAAGCCCTCGCACAGCGTGACGAAGGCCGACAGCAGCATCACCGCGTTGGGCGTGAGGTGATGCGGCTGGAGGTTGTAGAATTCAAGGAATGCCCGGAGGAACCCGCTCGCCGGAAAGCCGAAGCCGCGCAGGCAGTGCAAGCGGAAGATCACCCGCTCGCCTTCCTCCGGTGCCGGCGAAATCTCCTTCTCCGGCGCTAGACGAACCCGAACGAAGTTTTCACCGGGCAGGCGTCGCGTCTGGCGGAGGAACACGACGTGGTCCTCATGGACGTTGGAGCCATCCCACGAGCTTGACAGCGCCATGGGGCAACGCGGCGAGAAGCAAGACGATGCGGCGGCGGAACGGCGCGGCAAAGAGCTGCCGCAGGGAAGAGAAGAATAAGGAGGGCGAGAAGGGGGCGGAGTGAGGGAGAGCGCACGAGCATCTGCCGCGCCCCCTCCTCCTCCTACTTATAGACTGCGCGGCGGAGCCGAGGAGGCACGGTGTGGGGGAACGTGGGTATCAACTGCGCCCACTCCCCCATGTCCCATGATTACTGTGCCTTGATGGAAGAATAAAACTGCCGCGGGAAGGCGAGCGGTCCATGTGGGCCGCGGAAGATCCGCGCTCCGACCGAGGCCTGCGAGTGGCGGGCCCGGGCCTGCGGCGGCGTCCCGTCGCGTGGGTGCATTGGCAGGATTTCCTTGCCACGTGGCCCGCGTTCCCACCTACGAGAAATAGAGCTCTTCGAAGTCGGCGCGCATAAGCCAAGCCGGCCCCTCAGGATAGGAAGCTGACCAAGCTTCTCGTTCCTTTATCAGCCTCGAAGCTCGCTCAGCTTCGGGGACTACTGTCAGAGTAAGTGACCACGGGTAGCCTAGCCGGCTCCCCTGGCCTTTCTAAAAAAATTACGAGCCGATCCGGCTCTTAAGATTCCAAGACATGGGGCCGCCTTCCCCTGGCCGGCTGTCTCCTAGGCCGGCTATTGAAAGGTGGCCCGACTTCAGCCCTCATGAAGAAAGCCGCGGGAGGGCCGGCTCCGAGGAGCCGGCTGCGAGAAGGCCGACTCCAAGGAGCCGGCTCCCATAAAGCGGTCAAGACCGTACCCTCGAAGTCTGCATCCACATAACGGCAATGTGACGGGGCGTGGCTACAGTGAAGCCTGCGCCCCCGAATCTCGGAGCGCGCCTGGCACAGTGTGCCGTACGGGTGGACATGACCCGTCCGGCGTGGCACTGTTGCCACACTGACCCTGATGTCATCCACGACAGGCTACCAGTACGGCCCACGGGCGGTGGGCCCCTTCAGGCAGAGAGACACCTGAAGGCGGCCTGGCCTCCCCAAGTCAGCCTGAGACGGAGCCGGCTCTCTCCAGCCGGCTTGCCACCCCCTCGAAGGAGACGCCCCATTAAGGAGACAAGACGCGGTGAGGCTACAGTGGTCACCCGCCGGACGGCAGCACTGTAGCCATGCTTACCACGGCGAAGCCCTCGTCACCAAGATTGAGCAACAGTAACCAGCCACCGACAAGGCCCTGGATAGTGGGGCCTGCCTGTCGACCAGGGAGCCGGCAGCCGGCGGGCCCCAGCAGCCGGCACAGAAGCTGGAGAGCGAAGACACAGACGGCTGGGCCCCACGCCCAGCCAGATTATCATTGTACCCCCGGGGGGTAGGCCTATATAAGCCCCCCGGGACACCCATGCAAAGGGTTGATCCATGCTAGTTTTAGACACCATGTAGGCAGGAGAAGAGAGCAAGCAGAGCCCTTCTTCCTCCTCTCGCCAAACAGCTCAAGGAGCATCGTGTAGCTACTTGTTCATCTAGTGATCATGCGGAGACCCCGCAGAGCAGCAGTAGGGGTGTTATCTCCACAAAGAGCCCCGAAGCTGGGTAAGATTCGCCGGCGTGCATGTCTTCGCCTCATCCCGTTTCCAGGCACCGGCGATGTTTTACTGGCTCCCACAATGATACGCCACCCACTGGCATATGTCGCACCTACCACCCGACATGATCCGTTTCCCCTCTTGGGTGGTCAGAAGAATCGACTTACGAGCACAATCAATATTCCCTTCATACTTGGATAGCCATTCCATGCCTAGAATTACGTCAAATCCTTGTGATTCTAGGATGATGAGGTCTGTGGAGAAAAGGTGTCTGCCTATGGTCAATGGAAACTGAAAACATCCCCGACTAGCCATAGACTCTGCTCCTGGGAACTCACTAACATAGGTGACTTAAGGGCTATGGTCGACAACTTAAACTTATCCACAAACCCCCTTGATATGAATGAATGTGATGCACCAGTGTCAAAAAGAACAAGGGCTATAAATGAATTAATCAAGAACTTACCAACAACAGCGTTAGGCTGGTCATCAACTTCCTCCACATTGACATGGTTCACCTGACCTCTGGTGAAAGGATTGGGCTTCTTTCCATAGCTTCCATTTCCATTCCCGTTCTTCGCCTCGGGACACTCGGTGGAGTAGTGTCAGGTCTTCCTACACTTGAAGCTGGTAATGTGGCTTAGATCCTTCTTTGCCGGTGTAGCAGGGTTGGACTGATGCTGATTGTTGTTTCCTCTGTTCCCATTGCCATTCCTATGTCCATTATGGTTGTGTCCATTCCCTCCATGATGTGAATTTCCTCCATGGTTATGGTGAGTGTGTCCACCATACTTGCCGGATCCTGATCCATTATTTCCCGTGTATGGGGTATAGCGGGGCTTCTGCTGAACTCCAGAGTTGTACTTTCCCTGTCCGTACTTCCTCTTACGATTCTCCACCTGCTGCTGCTTGCCTTCCAGAATGAGAGCCTTGTCGACCAACTCTTGATAATTGTTAAAAGTAGCCACAGTCAACTGAAGTCCCAGATCATCGTTTAGTCCCTCCAGAAATTTCTCCTGCTTAGCGGCTTCATCAGCCACGTTTCTGGGAGCATACCTGGATAACTTGCTGAATTCCTCCACATAATCACCAACAGAATGATTTCCTTGGCGTAAGTTGCGGAACTCACGCTTCTTCAGATTCATAGCTCCGGCTGAAACATGTGCGGTACGGAATGCCTGCTGGAACTGATCCCAAGTCACATTGGCTATGGAGAATGTGGTGGTCTAATTCTCCCATGACGAGGCTGCTGGTCCATCCAGTTGATGTGCGGCCAAGCGCACCTTCTCAGCATCAGTGCATCCCGTGGTGGTCAGCTCTCTTCCAATCTTGCGAAGCCAGTCATCTGCAACGATCGGCTCCGTGCTGCTAGAGAACACTGGTGGGTTCAACCTCAGGAAACGGGTAAGGTTGTCGACCGGGGGTGGTGGCAGTGGGTTGTTGTTGTTCTGGTTCTGATTCTGGATGAGTAGCTACATGAGGGCATTCTGGTTCTAGATCAACTGGGTAAGTTCCGGTGGGAATTCCGGGTCACGTCTGAGAGGCATCTGTTAGGTTTAGAGTGGATGAGAAATTAGAATAGAATAAGGGCCTAATGAGAGAAATCACTACCCATATGCTTATGATAGCAAGAAAATTTCAAATCAAGCAATTCACACAGATCACACCACACAAGCAAAAACCTACAGGTAAGGTCATATCCACAAGAGATATGATCTCTTCATACTACCGCAATCACTCGTAGGACTCAACTTGGTAGTGGTGGTCTGAACTAAATCTCCTCAAATCAATGTCAACTCTAGCTTCTTCTTCTTCGTCATCAATGATATCTTCATAGGTCATGCTCTCATCGGGCTGAGCAACTTGGTGATGGGGTTCAACAACTATTTTATTTAAGTGGAGAAGAGATAGAAATGAATAGAGAAGAGTATAGACCATCGGATATTTAAGGAAGTCATAAAATAGAGTTTTCTTCCTACGGCTTTCCATTTCCTAGTGGGCACGTCCTACAGTCAGCGTGTGCTCTGATACCATCTTGTAGCGACCCGACCCAAAATGGATCGAAGTCTCTGTGCTTAAGTGTCATCCCTGGATCGGTATGCTGACACACATAGTACTCGAGGAATCATAACAGAGTTCAATCACACTTTATTACGTTGAGGTTCTCAAAAGAGTATTTATTACAATAATATGGCCAAAGGCCATCTAAATAAAAATAACTGCGGAAGCTTCAAAGGTAAATGAGTCCATCCAACTCCACGGAAAATTGAGTGCAGAACAACGACCTATCGCACCTTTAATCTTCGTCGGAGAAGTCTGCAACATGAGACGTTGCAACCGTGTAGGTCAGCACATGGAATATGCTGGCAATTTCACACCATAGAATAATAATAAATGAAAAGACTATCTCTATATGCAAATTTAGCTGGTGGAGGCTCTAAGTTTAAATTTGCATAAAGCTAATTTTATCCTACAACAAAGGAATAAAATTTTTTTACTACTAAATTAAAATGCCATTATTGATAAGTTCCTCCAACTCAATCCCAAAATTCCCAAGTTATTAGTAACCCAATAATTTCATTAAATAGAGTGATGAGATCAACCAATAATTCACTTCTAGATACTCAAGATGTCCGTAACTGGGGACACGACTAATCACGATTAGTTTGTACACTCTACAGAGGTTTGCGCACTTTTCCCCACAAGACTCGACCACCTCCGTGATCGGAAGATCGAGACAGAGCCTTTCTGAAGTATTTCCTCCAAACCCTGGGTAGACTGGTACACCTACTTTCCCCTACATCAGCTAGTCTACCACGAAAAGAGGTCACACAACTTACTCAACTATGCCAGAGCCTATAATGGCTTGTGGCTGCACACGAAAGTTTCTAGGCATGAAATATCTTATGATCCCTTTGAGCCTGGGTGGAGGACCTAGGGTAATCACACGGGTACTCTGGGATTCCCCTTGGGAAAGCACTGGTTACTCCAGGTGCCCCAAACAATCCACCCAGATGTGTATTAAAGTTGCCACCTTAAGTTGTCCCAAATTATTATCTCTCACAACTTGCATGAATCACACATACCAATCCCCGTCTACGAGCATGGCTAAGCAATATCTGACATAACGAAAAATTCCCGGGGTGAACAAAGGTCATAGGTTCCTCCCACATGAATTACATAGCATAACCACATGTTCCCAATCCTACTCATGCAATCTTTGAGGGTGAAACTAATGCATAGTAAAAACTAGGTATTGGAAAATATGATCGAAGTGTGAACTTGCCTTGCTGATGTTCGTTGAACTATAAAGATTCGTAGTATCAAGCTTCTCACTCCGGATGATCTAGAGTAAGCAAGCAATAACATACATAAGCATACAAGCAAAGATCCAAAAAGAAAACAAAAGAAAGACTTCGAAAAACTCCAAAACATCCAAATAAAGTTTCTGTACATAACATAATTTTTACAGTAGCAAAAATATGTTTGTTTGGGTCTAACAGAAAGTACACGTCATGAGCTTCGATTTGCAAAAAGAATCACCTAAAACGGAGTTACGAAACACGAGTTACGGCCTAACGAAGTTTGAATTCAGATCTGTTTGAATTCAAATTTTAAAATTTTCAAAAATGTTTTTCGTTTGGTTCTCTGGATAGAGGATATTTCTATGAAACCGTAGAAAAAAGAATCAACTAAAACGGATCTATAGATTAAAAGATATGAATTTCTGAAGATTGGGCATTTTTCTGGAAATCAATTACGGGATTCAATATGAGCTGCCACATGGCGTGCTGTGATTGGCTGCGCATGTTTGCTGCCAGCGGATGGCCGATCCATGGATAAACTGATCGTGGTGGCTAAAAAAATAGTATCCGGTTTGATCTAAGCCGCAGAAAACCGATCTAACCGATCTAATTTAGAAAAACCGAAACATTTTTTTTTTCTAACTGAAGCGAACGGATGCTCGTTCAACTTACAGAGAAGAACGAGAGGTTTGGGGCAGACTCTCGCGTGGTGGCGGCGGCTCTGGCGATTGTGGGCGGCGGCGGAGGTGTCTACGAGATGCAGCAGAGAGTGGCTCATCCGGTGGTGGAGTCTGTGATGATCAGAGGAGACGAACGGCGACGGAATGAAGCGGCAAAACTCAGTGCTCTGGGTGCCCTGGTGAAGACAACGTGGTCGAGGGTGGCCTCTGTAGAAGTAAAGGGATCACAAGACCTTGTCAAAAAGATTGTGGAGATCGAGAGAAGTCGGAACCCAAAAGGATAAGGCTCGGGACGGCTCACCGGCGTCAGAAACTTGCGATGAACTGCAGCTTCTGAGGCGAGATTGGAACGTCGAGTGCGTCGTCTAGAGGTAGTTTTGGCGAGAGATTTTCGACTGAATCGGTCGAGGAGAGTCGTGTCTATTTATAGGACATCTTC
The DNA here is from genome assembly GCF_003073215.2 of Triticum urartu. Lineage (NCBI taxonomy): Eukaryota > Viridiplantae > Streptophyta > Magnoliopsida > Poales > Poaceae > Triticum > Triticum urartu. The sequence continues at coordinate 88,332,125 of NC_053025.1, read as the reverse complement.
CTTGGTCGTGAGGTTGGCTGGAGTTAGGATTTCCAAGAATTTGAAACAAAGAGGCGTCGGGACTAATGTACGCGTATGTTTCTGTTGTCCGTTCGTGGGAGGAAGAAGAAGAGGTGGGGTGCCCAAGCGCCAGAGAAAAGAAAAAAAAAAGAGAGGAAGGAAGAGCGAACGAGCGATGGAAACGTGCGTGGAGAGCTGGGGCGCACGTGAGGTGAGCGAGAGGTGGAGCGATCGACCTTTTTTTAACTGCTGCTAGTGCTAGCCTTGCTGGGTTGGATGTGGCCTCGTTGCTGGGCTGGGCCAGTTGGCCTGGCCTGGCGGCTTTTTTTTCAGAAGCAAATGAAACACCAAAAATACCAATAAAAAATTAGCCTAAAAAAATCCCAGAAAATTCACTTAGTTATATGGTCTTATATATGACCTAGTGAACTTTTATCTGGCCTACAATGCAAGTAAAAAAAACATTTTTGCTAAACTAATAAAATAAAGTGCTAAATAAAACCCAAAAAATAATATTTTGGTTCCAAATTCAATTTCCAATATTTTCTTTTCTAATTTTGAAGAAGTCATTTTATCTTCTCTCTTTATTTTATTTTTGATATAATGGAAATGAATTTTTGGTGAAATCCAATTTGATCCATAACCAAACTTTGAAATTTCAAAAGTGGGTTTTGGGGAAACTTCCAACTCTCTCTTTTTGTCCTTGAGTTGCTCAAAGTTCCTTGGATCAAAAATCAGATAAAACAAATGGGGCAAAAATGCATAAATCATGGATGCATATGAATTATAAACATCCAAATTGAATATTGGGATGTTACAAGAAGCCCGTAGCAGCAACGTCAAACTTGCAACAACAAAGTAGAGGACGTCTAACTTGTTTTTGCAGGGCTTGTTGTGATGTTATATGGTCAAGACATGATATGATATAAGTTATTGTATGAGATGATCAAGTTTTGTAAAAGTTACCGGCAACTGGCAGGAGCCTTATATATGGTTGTCTCTTTATTGTATGAAATGCAATCACCATGTTAATGCTTTACTTTATCACTATGCGGTAGCGATAGTTGTAGAAGCAATAGTTGGCGAGATGACAACGATGCTACGATGGAGATCACGGTGTTAAGCCGGTAACGATGGAGATCATGACGGTGCTTTGGAGATGGAGACCAAAGGCACAAGATGATGATGGCCATATCATGTCACATATTTTGATTGCATGTGATGTTTATCTTTTATGCATCCTATTTTTCTTAGTACAGCGGTAGCATTATAAGATGATTGAGGGAGTCCTGGATTAGGGGGTCCCCAGGCGTCCAGGCTATGTGATATGGGAAAGACTAATGGGCCAAGAAGATACAAGATAGAAGGCCTTCCCCCGTGTCCAGATGGGACTCTCCTTTGTGTGGATGGCAAGCTTGGCATTCGGATGTGAAGATTCCTTTCCCCGTAAACCGACTCTGTACAACCCTAGGTCCCTCCAGTGTCTAAATAAACTGGATGGTTTAGTCCATAGAGGCGGTCATAATCATTCAGGCTAGATATCTAGGGTTTAGCCATTACGATCGTGCGGTAGATCAACTATTATAACCCTTATACTCATCAAAGTCAATCAAGCAGGAAGTAGGGTATTACCTCCGTTAAGAGGGCCCGAACCTGGGTAAACGTCGTGTCCCCTAGCTCCTGTTACCTTCGATCCTCGGACACACAGTTCGGGACCCCCTACCCGAGATCGACCGGTTTTGTCATCGACATTGGTGCTTTCACTGAGAGTTCATCTATGCTGTCGACAGAAGGTTCGATGGCTCGTTCGATCATCCACAACGATGCCGTCTCGGAGGAGATTTTCCTCCCCTGGCAAATTTTTGTATTCAGTGGCTTCGCACTGCGTGCCAACTCGACTGGCCACCTCGAGCAGATCGACAGCTACGCCCCTGGTCATCAGATCAGTTTTGGAAATCTGGACTATGTCGCTGATATCCTAGGAAACTTGATCTTCAAAGGGTTCGCAGCCCCGACCGCCGCTCTGGCCTTAGATCCAGAGCAGACTGTCAGGTCTGAAAATGCGAGTTTAGAGCCCACTGGACTCCTTGCAATTATTGAACTTGCTGCCGGAGATTTGGAGGGGACTACGCCATCGGCAAACCCGAAAACGAACCGGGCTCCCCTTCTCGCTAAAGTGTCGAACTCCCCCTTGGACTCCAGATCCGTATTCTTGAGGTCCGCATCAAGCGAGCATGGCAAGGAGGCTCTCACCCCGGCCGCCTCCACAGACTCTTGCTTCCCTGTCCAAACCTCGCTTCTAAATGAGGCTCTGGACTTAATGCGATCCCTCGCCATTACATAGGAATCGGTTCTGAATTACGCACAACATGGACTAGGGGATGCGAGCGGGGAATTTTACGTCCCACCCACCACTCACTTCATAGCCGATGTCGAACACTTAAGCGACATGCCGGACTACGCCTCCGAATACATCGAAAATGATGCCGGAGATGAACAAGGCCGAGACCCTCCATTTACCAGACGATGGACGGCCACATCCATATATGACATGTACATGGTAGACACACCCAAAGAGGATGACGACGATGACAAGAAGGATCCGGTTGAGGACAAGCCTCCGGAAGCACCTCCAAAGCGTCAACGTCAGCGGCGCCGCCCAAAATCGCGTCGCGATGAAGACAGCAATACCGACACTGGAGACAATAACACTCTGGAGAATGCCGAAGACCCCGAAGCCCCTATCGAGCCAACATCCGAACAGGATGATCGGGAGGATGGGCAAATTTACCCCGATGATTCAGTCGGGAACGAGGACTCGGAGGATAGTAACTACCTACAGGTCTCCGAAGAGGACTTGAGACTCGGTGATGAAGAGACTTCATCATACCGGAGGAACCCCTCAAACAAGAGCGCTTTAAGCGCCAGCTAATCCCCACTGCGAGATGCCCAAAAAGAAGCAGCAGCAACTCCAAGCCGAATAGGATACGCTCAATTACAGATGGACTGAAGTCCTGGCAGCCGAGGAATATGGCCTCGAAGGCCCAACCAAGAGCTACCCAAAGCGCAAGTTGCTACCACAATTAGACGACTAGGCCCTTGAGCCAATACCGCCAATGTATAAACCCACTGATGAACCTATGACCTACGCAAGGACCTGGACAAAAGAGCCGGTTAGACAAGATCAATCTATCGGTCAAGGGGGCATGCTCCAATGCGAGAGGACAGCCATTAGGACCTCATCCGAACTGCGCCACGACATCGCCGGATACAGAGGCGCCGAACACCCCTTGTGCTTCACCGATTAGGTGATGAAGCACCAGTTCCTTGAAGGTTTTAAACCCATGAACATTGAATCATATGATGGTACTATAGAGTATGGATCGAAGATTTTTTTCTCCATATTCACATGGCCCACGGTGATGATCTCCACGCCATCAAATAACTCCCGCTAAAACTAAAGGGACCAGCATGGCACTGGTTAAACAGCTTCCCAGAAAACTCTATGGACAGCTGGGAAGACTTGGAGGATGCCTTTAGAGATAACTTCCAAGGAACCTATGTTCGGCCTCCAGACACCAATGACCTTAGTCACATAGTCCAGCAACCCAGAGAATCGGCCCGGAAGCTATGGAACAGTTTCTTAATTAAAAAGAACCAAATTGTGGACTGTCCGGACGCCGAAGCCCTCGTGGCCTTGATACATCTCTGTCGTATCTACTTTTCCAAACACTTTTGCCCTTGTTTCGGACTCTAACTTGCATGATTTGAGTGGAACTAACCCGGACTGACGTTGTTGTCATCAGAATTGCCATGGTGTTATTTTTGTGCAGAAATAAAAGTTCTCGGAATGACCTGAAAATCAATGAATATAATTTTTGGTATATATAAAAAATACTGAAAGAAAGATCCATGTCAGGGGGCCCACACCCTTTCCAAGAGGGTGGGGGGGGGCCCTACCCCCCTGGGCGCCCCCTACCTCGTTGGCCCCCTGACGCTCCACCGACCTGAACTCCAACTCCATATATTCGTGTTCAGGGAGAAAAAAATCAGAGAGAAGGATTCATCGTGTTTTACAATACGGAGCCACCCCAAGCCCTAAACTCTCTCGGGAGGGCAAATTTGGAGTCCGTTTGGGGCTCCGGAGAGGAGAATCTGTCGCCATCGTCATCATCAACCTTCCTCCATCACCAATTTCATGGTGATCACCGCCGCGCGTGAGTAATTCCATCGTAGGCTTGCAGGACGGTGATGGGTTGGATGAGATTTATCATGTAATCGAGTTATTTTTGTTAGGGTTTGATCCCTAGTATCCACTATGTTCTGAGATTGATGTTGCTATGACTTTGCTATGCTTAACGCTTTTCACTAGGGCCCGAGTGCCATGATTTCAGATCTGAACCTATTATGTTTTCATGAATATATGAGAGTTCTTGATCCTATCTAGCAAGTCTATAGTCACCTACTATGTGTTATGATCCGGCAACCCCGAAGTGACAATAATCGGGACCACTCCCGATGATGACAGTAGTTTGAGGAGTTCATGTATTCACTATGTGTTAATGCTTTGTTCCGTTACTCTATTAAAAGGAGGCCTTAATATCCCTTAGTTTCCAATAGGACCCTGCTGCCACGGGAGGGTAGGACCAAAGATGTCATGCAATTTCTTTTCCATAAGCACGTATGACTATATTCGGAATACATGCCTGCATTACATTGATGAACTGGAGCTAGTTTTGTGTCACCCTATATTATGACTATTACATGATCGATCGCATCCGGCATAATTCTCCATCACTAATCCAATGCCTATGAGCTTTTCCATATATTGTTCTTCGCTTATTTACTTTTCTGCTGCTACTTTTACACTCACTATAAAACCAAAAATATTACTTTTGCTATCGTTACCACTACTATCATATTACTTTGCTACTATATACTTTGCTGCAGATATTAAGTTTCCAGGTGTGGTTGAATTGATAACTCAGCTGCTAATACTTGAGAATATTCTTTGGCTCCCCTTGTGTCGAATCAATAAAGTTGGTTTGAGTACTCTACCCTCGAAAACTATTGTGATCCCCTATACATGTGGGTTATCAAGACTTTTTTCTGGCGCCATTGCTGGGGAGCATAGCTCTATTCTTTGAGTCACTTGGGATTTATATCTGCTTATCATTATGAAGAACTGGAAAGATCAAAGAACCAAGATTTTTCCCTCAACTACGAGGGTAGGTAAGGAACTGCTATCTAGCTCTGCACTTGATTCACCTTCTGTTTTGAGTAAGCTTGCGACACCTAAACCTGCATCTGCTATTAATGCTGATATGTCGCATGTTATTGATGATGCCACTTCTGCTTTGCATGATACTTATGATGAAACTACTTCAATGCTTGATACTACTGTGCCACTAGGTGAATTTCTTGATGAACAACTTGCTAGGGCTAGAGAGAATGAAATTATTGAAATTAATAATATTGATGAAAGTGATGATGAAGATTCTCCCCCTAGATATGAATTGCCTGTTGTTCCTGAGGGTTATGTTATGGATGAAGAAACTGCTAGAGACTTTCTTGCTTGCAATGATAGAAGTGATCTTAAGAAATTATTAGCTAAGCTAAAAGAAAAATCCCTGAATGCTAGAATGAAATATGATCCTGCTTATGCTACTTCACCTATCTTTATTACTGATAAGGATTATGATTTCTCTGTTGATCCTGAGTTAATTACTTTGGTTGAATCTGATATTTTCTATGGCTATGAATCTGAAATTGTTGTGGCACATCTTACTAAATTAAATGATATAGCTACCCTGTTCACTAATGATGAGAAAACTCACTACTATTACATCCTTAAATTCTTTCCGTTCTCATTAAAGGGCGATGCTAAGATATGGTTTAATTCTCTTGATCCTGGTTGTGTGCGTAGTCCCAAAGATATGATTTACTACTTCTCTGCTAAATATTTCCCTGCTCATAAGAAACAAGCTGCTTTAAGGGAAATATATAATTTTGTGCAAATTGAAGAAGAGAGTCTCCCACAAGCTTGGGGGAGGCTTCTCCAATGACTTAATGCTTTGCCTGATCATCCTCTCAAGAAAAATGAAATACTTGATATCTTTTATAATGGACTAATCGATGCTTCCAGAGACCACTTGGATAGTTGTGCTAGTTGTGTTTTCTGGGAAAGAACTGTTGATCAAGCTGAATTGCTATTGAATAATAGGTTGACTAATGAAAATAATTGGACACTTCCTGAACCAACTCCTAACCCAACTCCGAAGAAAAGGGGTATTCTATTTCTTAGTCCTGAAGATATGCAAGAGGCAAAGAAATCTATGAAAGAAAAAGGTATAAAAGCTGAAGATGTTAAGAATTTACCTCCTGTTGAAGAAATACATGGTCTTAATTCATCACCTATAGAAGAAACACATGGTCTTGATAACCCAACACAGGTAGTAAAGGTAAACTCTCTCTATAGATATGATAAAGCTGAAATCCCTCCTACTAAGTTTGCTAGCCAATGTTTGGATGAATTTGATAACTCTATGGTTAAGAAAGAAAATTTCAATGCTTATATTGGTAGACAACTGAAACACAATGCTTATATGATTGAACACTTGAGTGAATATATGGATAATATTAAAGGTGAACTTAAACTTATTAATAAACATGTTTCTATGGTTACCACTCAAGTAGAACAAGTACTTGAAGCTCATAATGATTTGCTCAATGCATTGAATAGTAAGAATAATGACTTTGATGTTAGAGTTACAACTAGAGGAGGTAAAGTGACTCAGGAACCTTTGTATCCTGAGGGCCACCCTAAGAGAATTGAGCAGGATTCTCAGAGAAATAATGTTGATGCACCTAGTCCTTATAAGAGGAAGAAAAAGAAAAATGATAGGACTTTGCATGCTTCTAGTGAACCTGTTGTTGACATACCTGAGAATCCCAATGATATTTCTATTTCTGATGCTGAAAGACAATCTGGTAGTGAACATGAACCTAGTGATAATGTTAATGAGGATGTTCATGTTGATGCTCAACCTAGTAATGATAATGATGTAGAGATTGAACCTGCTGTTGATCTTGATAACCCACAATCAAAGAATCCACGTTATGATAAGAGAGACTTTGTTGCTAGGAAGCACGGTAAAGAAAGAGAACCATGGGTTAAGAAACCCATGCCCTTTCCTCCTAAACCATCGAAGAAAAAGGATGATGAGGATTTTGAGTGCTTTGCTGAAATGATTAGACCTATCTTTTTGCGTATGCGTTTGAACGATATGCTTAAAATGAATCCTTATGCTAAATATATGAAAGATATTGTTACAAATAAGACAAAGATACCGGAAGCTGAAATTTCCACCATGATTGCTAATTATACTTTTAAGTGTGGAATACCAAAGAAACTTGGAGATCCAGGAGTACCAACTATACCATGCTCCATTAAAAGAAACTATGTTAAAACTACTTTATGTGATCTTGGAGCCGGTGTTAGTGTTATGCCTCTCTCTTTATATCGTAGACTTGATTTCAATAAGTTGACACCTACTGAACTATCTTTGCAAATGGCCGATAAATCAACTGCTATACCTATCGGTATTTATGAGGATGTGCCTGTTCTGGTTGGAAACGTTACTATTTTAACGAAATTTGTCATTATTGATATTCCCGAGGACGATAGTATGTCTATTATTCTTGGAAGACCCTTTTTAAATACTGCATGGGCTGTTATTGATTGCACCAAAGGCAATTTCACTTTTCATGTTAATGGTAATGAGCATATGGTACACTTACCGAGGAAACAACCTCAAGTCCACATTATAAATTCTACTGGAAAAAATTTAACAATTACTATTGGAGGTTTCGAATTTCCTCTTCCTACTGTCAAGAAGAAATATGATATTCTTATTGTTGGGGATGTGCATATCCGCGTTGAAGTAACCTAGTGTTATTCTAAAATTCTCCAGTTTCATGTTATTCGAAATGAGTTTGTTAACATGACCTGATCAACCTTGTTAGTGGATTCCTTTTGATGAGCATGAGATGGGTGAATTTAGAAAACAGAACTTTCTGTACCCTCCTTTTACTTTCTGTTACTTATATTAAATAAAGCAAAAATAGTATTTTCTGTCTGTTTTCTGAATTATCCATGCAATAAAAAAACCTGAAAATAAAAGTTCTCCAAATGCCCTGAAAATTAAATATGGTGTTTTCTACAATATTTGAGAATATCTGTCATTGAGAACACTTTCAGGGTGAGCCAGCACCTGGCCATGAGGGTACAGGGCGCGCCCACCCCCTGGGTGCCCCCCTTTCTCGTGGACCCCACATGGGTCCTCTCCACTTATTCCAGCCACCACACACTCCTTCTTCCTCCAAAAAAAATCACCAACTAGCTCAAGCACGAGTTCCAGCTCATCTTGTTGCCATTTTCGATCTCCTTGCTCAAAGCTTCATTCACAAAACAGCTTTGGGGGATTGTTCTTTGGTATGTGACTCCTCCTATGGTCCAATTAGTTTTTGTTCTAGTGCTTTATTCATTGCAAATTTTTGCTACTTAGGTGACCCTGTTCTTGAGCTAGCATGTCAAATTTATATGGTCCCAAGTAGTTTTAATGCATGATATTTCCTCTAGGCACTTGTAGGAGTAGTTGCTATCAATTTTGTTGAGTTCGGTTCACTCTTATTTTCAAGTTACTAAAATATTTCAGAAATTTTTCAGAGGAAGAAATATGTTTAGGAAAATGTACCAAGGTGGTTCTTCAAGGAAGCAAGGACCTAGACCCGCAATACACGATGTGGACGATGAACCACCAAGGGATGCTCCAATGCAGCCTTGTGAATGGCCGTCCGAGGACTTTGAAGCGGGAATCAAGGAGGAATTTGAAGCATATGTGCGTAATGCCGATCTTGAGAGCTTCATGGTAGATAAGTGTTGTCAGTACCACTACCTCACTGATTCCTTTGTGAGAAGGTTTGAATTTTCATCATCACGCAATTCTCAAACTCTCCTGTTTGATCATTATGATAAATCTTATACCATGGACTTAGAATATTTTAACACAGCTTGTAAACTCCCACAGTGGGGTAATGTTAGTGAACCTTGCAAATCTGAATATAGAGATTTTCTTGGTAGTATAACTGTGGGGGGATCTAGAGATGTAACACAAGCCACCATAGGGAGCATTCATTTTCCCGCTATACATTATTTTTCTCTCTTCATAGGAAGGTGCATAAATGGTAAATTAAGATGAAGCATGTCACATGTGTGTACCTGATCTTAGTGTTCTCAAGAGCGCTGTTTTAGGATATAAACAATACAACTTGGGGGCTATTGTTGCACGTAGGTTGCATAATAATAGTAATCATGGAGATTTCTTTGGTGGAATTTATGCAACTCGTATAGCTAATTTTCTTGAGATACCCATATGTGGAGATGATGTTGAGTTGCCTCCTTATCTAGATTATGATGCTATGGTTCGTCATAAGTTTGTTGAGAGGAGTGACTAGTCCCTCCAGTACCGACTAATCTTTGACAGACGATGCACCTATCACGTCACTCTCCCTGCTCCCGCTTTCTTTGACTTTGAGGCAAAGGGGAGATATGTTATAACCAGGCAGGAGGCGAACGAGTATAAGAGGAGGACGGAAACAGCTCGCCTCCAAGCGGCAGCTCATGAGGCAATAGCTGCTGCATCACAATACGACCCCAACTACAACTTTGGATATCCGCCAGGCCAGCCATGGAAGTAGACCAACTTAGGCCAAAAGACTAAGCTTGGGGGAGTATGTACCTCTCACCGACATTACATTCATGTTCACACACTCATGCTAGTTGTCGGTGCTCATACTTTTTCATTGTAATATCCATGCTAGTTTATTTCCCTTTTTATGCTTTATTCTTGTGTGTTTGATAAACCTTAAGAAAAAACCAAAAAAATAGTTGTAGCTTTTAGCTAGTTTACTTTTCATCATGTAGTAGTAATTAAAAGATAACCCAAAAAGATTTCTCGTTCTTCTTTTCCTTGTTGGGAGCTTTCCCATGTAAATAGTTTTGTTTCTTTTCTTTGGGGGTTGAGAGGAGAAGACGATAATGAAAAATATGAGTGGCTCTTACATGCATTATTGTTGATCTAACAAAGAGCCCATATTACCTTGTCTTCTCTCTTGAATTGAATGCTTGCAGCTTGCAGCTTATTCCAATGCACGAGCACTATTATTATTATCCACACCATTCAGTTGTGCAAGTGAAAGGCAATAATGATGATTATATGATGAACTTATTGAGATGAGAAAAGCTGGTATGAACTCGACCTCTCTTGTTTTTGTAAATATGATTAGTTCATCGTTCCTGATTTAGCCTATTATGAAAGAAACGTGTTTGCAATGACAATTAGAGATTATATTTGCTTATGCCATGCTTAATTAGCTAGGAGCTTATAATGGTTCACCTTGCTTGCCAACATGCTATTAAAATGATTGTGATGTGGTATGATAGGGTGGTATCCTCTTTTGAATGATTCGAGTGGCTCGACTTGGCACATGTTCATGCATGTAGTTGAAACAAAATCAACATAGCCTCTACGATATTTATGTTCATGGTGCATTATATCCTACTCATGCTTGCATTCGGTGTTGATTAATTTTAATTCATGTTCATGACTGTTGTCGCTCTCTACCTGGTCGCTTCCCAGTCTTTTTCTAGCCTTCACTTGTACTAAGCGGGAATACTTCTTGTGCATCCAATCCCATAAACCCCAAAGTTATTCCATATGAGTCCACCATACCTACCTATATACGGTATCTACCTGCCATTCCAAGTAAATTTGTATGTGCGAAACTCTAAACCTTCAAATAAACATTCTGTTTTGTATGCTCGGATAGCTCATGTATCAACTAGGGCTATCTGTATCTTCCATGCTAGGCGGGTTATTCTCAAGAGGAGTGGACTCCGCTCCTCACACACGAGAAAATTGCTGGTCACCGGGATGCCCAGTCCCATGCTTTATGCAAACCAAATCAAAATAGCTGCAAACAAAACTACCTTGGGACTCTTGTTAGTTGGAGGCACTCGTTGTTTCGAGCAAGCCATGGATTGATGCTTTTTGGTGGAGGGTGAGTATAAACTTTACCATTCTGTTTGGGAACCACCTATAATGTGTGTAGCATGGAAGATATCGAGATCTCTCAGTTCTTATCACTACAAGAAAATTGACATACTGTGACAAAAATCCTTGTGACGGTGGTTGACAACGTCACCCAAGTACCTAATATGTGATGTCTTGGAGGTCATGTCATTGATTACCGCGAATTGGTGATGATTAATGTCAATGAATGAATTGGGGCACTGAGCGCCACCTGTATGCCAATTTCTATGACGTTTTGCTAATTTCCATGATGAACCTACTAGTGTCACATATTATTACGAATGTGTGATGCTCTTTTTTTGTCATATAAGGACTACAACTAGGACCCATCTTAACCGCTTCACCAGTTGTTGAGTGGTAGGAACCACACATCAATGTTTTTTATGTGATCCATGATGTAGTTATTTTTTTCAATCTAATATAAATAAGTTGTAGCTTATCGACGGTGTTTGTGAGCTCACGATATTTTTTTGAACAGAGTACAAAAAGAAGCGATCATATACACGCGCATACACTCATCCATATGAACGCACACACGCACCCCTATCCCTATGAGCATCTCCGAAAGACTGAGTCGGCATATCATCTTGAAATTTACGAAGTCACCGTCGACACCTCGTCATCGATAGGGAAGTCTCCTTGCACTAAATGCGCACCGCTGGAAATCCGTGTGAGCTCATGATATGGTAGTACTGATGCAGTACTTGTTTTGTTCTTCTGTCTGAAAAAAGAGAAAAGGAAACAAGCGATTCGATGAGTTTGACCCGCGACCTCCATGGTCTTTCCTAACTTGCTTGCCATTAGGCTAGGTCTCACGTGTTGATACATTTTTATGCTAACATGTTTTTAATGGTCTGACACCTATACAACCTACAGTAGCAAGTTATTAATTTGTTTATTAAGAGTCATGCATGACCCAATATGTTCCACGGGCTATATGGTGATTTGGAAATATTCAAAAACATCAAACTTTTACTAGTAAACCATCTTAAAATAGAAATATATGGATGTCATGTATGCATCATACGATCATATCTAACCCATGTTATCTTCACTCTATGTGAAAAAACTAAACGTGAACTAGAATATATTTTAGTGTTCTCCTACTAGTTTGCACTATTTTTTATGTAACAATGTAAGCGTTTCAAAACAGCCTGGTGATCATGTTCTTGAATGGCCTGGTTGATGTTTTGGAAGCGATTTGTGCACTCAATGCTGATCGTGGTTGCTGAGGTGGTCGATTTGCAAGGCCGGCGCCTAACGTCGCCCTAATGTTTTTCTACATATTATTATTTTTTGATAAACTGCTATTTCTGTCAAAGTTTGCTAATCATAAAAAATTGCATTTATATTTGACTAAAAGCAGAACCTTCTCTCCACTAAAAATACTTTGACCTCCGTGTTTCTAAAATTTTGCCCATTCCCTCAGTGTCCCGACGTGTCAGTCATCCACGCAATTATTTTTCGCTTTTTTTTTCGGCCGAGCGAAACTACCTCGCCCGATTTCTACCTTATCTCCCGACCCCTCTCCCCCACAACCGCATCCAGAGGCGAGGCGAGGCGAGATTGGAGGATCCCGATGGCGCACCCTGCCTGTAGCCGCCGCCGTGCTCTCGAGCACCAGTGCCCCGCACCTTCTCGCACACGGCTGCTCTACCGCCCTCCCTCAAGCCTCGACCGCCTCGTTCGCTCCCGTCAAGGACCAGTCATCACGTCATGTCAGGCCGGCCGACATCGGAGCCGCCAGCCTGTACAGGCGACATTAATATCTCGCCTCATCCTCGTCGGCCGTGGTCAGAGGCTCCTGCATCGACCCTTCCGTAGCGCCGGCACCACAACAATTTCCTCCATGTCTGGCCCCCACGAGGCCACGACCAAGCGAGCTTCTTCTGGTTGCCAATGGCATTGGGAGGCTATGACTGTTGACCCTAATGACAGCGGCATGGAGTCGTATGCATGCGACTTGTTGTTCGGGCAGGTCGCCGTTGCCATGGAGGTGGAGCGCCGGGCTCTCTCTAAGGATGGTGGTGGTCACAGATTCTTTCCTTTCTGCTCCGTATAATCTTCCAAGTATTTTTTGAAAATTCCATCTGTTGTGCCCAAAATTGATTTCTGGTAGCTTTTAACTCTTCCCATGTTAACAATGGAGGTCCTCTTTCCAGGTTGCGAGGCATATACTCAGATTTAAACTAGAAGATCTAGGTAAGCTAGATCAAAGATGAAGATGTGATTCACTGCGAGTGGGGAAACAAGTTACATTGCCTTTTTTTGCCCCTTTTCAGTGTATTAGTTGGACAGTTGCGCTGAAGTTTATTTTCAGCTACTTTCTTAGCCCATGCCAAAATATATGTGAATCGACACCCTGCACTAATAACACTGTAATGAATGTAGATGTTATTCCTTCACTCTTCCAAACATTTAGTAACTGTACTCTACCAAGCAGATGGTATTGGTCGTGAAGAACTCATGCTAAAGAATTTTTAGAAGACCATTGCTTTTTTGGTAGTCTCCTGTTATAACCTAAAATTGGATTTTGGCTGACAGTTTTTACTACTCAGTATTCACATTATAGACCTATTTCTATTTTGCCAATCTAACATGATCACAATTATCGCATTCAGTTGGACAGATTATGCTAAGTGCATGCTAATGCACAAGACTACAAATTATCTATGTGAGATTAAGTGCACAAGGTCTTTCGTAAAAGTCAATGTTAGTCTTTGTTTTTTTGTTGATATGTTTTGAGATAGCTTACCGCTCACGCCAAGCGGTACAGTGAAGGTTAGTCCGAACATTAAAGATTTGTTAGGCATCAAATCATACAAATTGGTGAACATTTGTGGAGATATAGAGAGTGGCCTTGTTATATAGGTTTCTACAAACTATGCATGGATTTTACATTTCCGTCCAATGATGTTTACCTCTGACTTCTGAACAAATAAACTCAAATTTGATCCTTTTGTCATCCATATTGTTTGTTATTTATTGAGCCATTATCTATCATTATGGTAAAAAAATGCCATATAGGTTTGACAGTACCATTCTCCTGCAAGAAATCCAAGCAATCACTTCATACAAACTAAAATTCTTATTTCCTGATTAAATATTTTTAGAGATAAAGAGGAGGTTTCTTTCTCTGTTCGGTACCTTCCTATTTGAACTAGTGCTAACTTTCATAAGTCAAATGTTGATTTACTACTTTTTCTCTGACTTGTTTTACCTAGGCACATAAAGGTTCTACCATGCCAAATACACAAATACTAGAGGTCTAGGAGGTCTGCTTCACGTATTCGATCTAAAAGAAAGAATTGAGAAGAAGGGTACGGAGGCAAGAAATGCAAATGGCATGTACTTCTATGTTTTCTCTTTATGTTCTTGTTGTTTCTTATTTTCTAGTTTTGTGTGCATAGTGCACTCCTGACAGTAAAATTGAAAACACAATTGAGTTACTGACTCGTTGTCTTATTGATGAAGCTTGCCGCTTTTCAAGATTGATAGATGAAATCTTGCTCTTCCTTATGCATGTTCTTTAACCACGATAACTTGATATTGAATTTACTAATTCACTAGCCCATCTGCATGTTTGTCTATACATTTAATAAGGTACTTCTCATTTTAGTTTCATAATTTAATCCTCTTGTACCATGTTACTTGTCGATTTTCATGTAATAAGCATGCAACGTTGTTGTGTTCCGTCAATTTTATAGGCACCAGGAGGAGTTAGCTGCAAGACTTGAATCACAAGAAAGAGAGGAAGAATCAAGAAAGTTTGAATTTCTGAAGAAGAGCCGGCAAGACAGGAGTGAAGTCTGGGTAAAGAAGCAAAAAGAAATTGAGAACCTGGTTACCTTTCTCTCAATCAAGGGATCGAGCAATTTAGTAGTCCTTGTCCAATCCTGATGGTGCATGAAGGTCATCCTTTTGTGATGGAAGATAGTTGTCGAATTATACATAATGACCATGAGGACAACACTTTTGTGGTCTTTAGTTATCGTTATCTAAATATTAGTTTCCAACTTGTATATTGTCGTGATTGTCAAACTTGTGAATCAATGTTGTTGGCTTTACTGTTATTTAGAGGATGATTTGGCTGAGATGATTGAATTTATAATATGATCAGGCTGTCAAATACGTTTTGTAGCCGTGGGATATTTTAGTTGGTGCTGACATGGCGGCAAGTCATGACATTGCTTTGTCACTGAATATGGTAGATTATGCCATACTTGCCCCTAACACGTGACATTAATCGACCATCACAGAAATAGCAAGTTGTTGACGTTCTAGAAAACGTCACCAAAGGTCCCATTTTCAGTGACATTCTTTTGTGTGCGTCGTCACTAGGAGTAATCTGTGACGGGGATTCCGTGATGATGCTTGTGACGCCCATAGAATGTCACTTAGGGGTAATGCATGACGTTATTAGCTATTCGATGACATTTCTTGGCTCGTCATAGTAGGCCTGATCTCTTGTAGTGTATGTTGACAATGAAAGTATACCGCTCAAAATATTATTCATATCCATTTCAAAACCAAGCTCTAGCACCTCTACAAATCCCCGCTTCCCTCTACGAAGGGCCTATCCATTTACTTTTATGTTGAGTCATCATCCTCTTATTAAAAAGCACCAGTTGGAGAGCACCTCTATCATTTGCATCCATTACTGTTAGTTTACATTGAGTATGACTTAACTGGATCTCTTTTACCATGAATTACAATGTCTAGTCAGTCCTTGATCTTTAAAGGTGCTCTGCATTTATGTTTTGCGGTCTCATAAAGGGCTAGTGAGATACCATCTTGTTATATCATATTATGATTGTTTTGATAAAGTGTTGTCATCCGAGATTTACTATTATTGCTCGCTAGTTGATTATGCCATTGATATGAGTAAACATGAGACCTAAATGTTATTGTGAGTGTGGTTAGTTCATAATCTTTGCTGAAAACTTGAATGCTGGCTTTACACATTTATTACAACAAGAGCAAACAGAGTTTGTAAAAGTTTTTCTTTATCACTTTCAGTTTATCAACTGAATTGCTTGAGGACAAGCAAAGGTTTAAGCTTGGGGGAGTTGATACGTCTCCGTCGTATCTACTTTTCCAAACACTTTTGCCCTTGTTTTGGACTCTAACTTGCATGATTTGGATGGAACTAACCCGGACTGACGCTGTTTTCAGCAGAATTGCCATGGGGTTATTTTTGTGCAGAAATAAA
Source organism: Triticum urartu (assembly GCF_003073215.2). Lineage (NCBI taxonomy): Eukaryota > Viridiplantae > Streptophyta > Magnoliopsida > Poales > Poaceae > Triticum > Triticum urartu. The sequence goes on along the minus strand of NC_053025.1, from coordinate 88,315,760 downwards.
AGTTCTTGGAATGACCTGAAAATCAACAGAGATTATTTTTGGAATATATAAAAAATACTGGAAGAAAGATTCACGTCAGGGGGCCCACACCGTATCCACGAGGGTGGGGGCACGCCCTACCCCCCTGGGCGCGCCCCCTGCCTCATGGGCCCCCTGACACTCTACCAACCTCAACTCCAACTCCATTCGGGGAGAAAAAAATCGTAGAGAAGGATTCATCACGTTTTATGATACAGAGCCGCTGCCAAGCCCTAAACTCTCTCGGGAGGGCTGATCTAGAGTCCGTTCGGGGCTCCGGAGAGGGGAATCCGTCGACATCGTCATCATCAACCTTCCTCCATCACCAATTTCATGATGCTCCCCGCCGTGCGTGAGTAATTCCTTCGTAGGCTTGCTGGACGGTGATGGGTTGGATGAGATTTATCATGTAATCGAGTTAGTTTTGTTAGGGTTTGATCCCTAGTATCCATTATGTTCTAAGATTGATGTTGCTATGACTTTGCTATGCTTAATGCTTGTCACTAGGGCCTGAGTGCCATGATTTCAGATCTGAACCTATTATGTTTTCATGAATATATGTGAGTTCTTGATCCTATCTTGCAAGTCTATAGTCACCTACTATGTGTTATGATCCGGCAACCCCGAAGTGACAATAATCGGGACCACTCCCGATGATGACCGTAGTTTGAGGAGTTCATGTATTCACTATGTGTTAATGCTTTGGTCCGGTACTCTATTAAAAGGAGGCCCTAATATCCCTTAGTTTCCAATAGGACCCCGCTGCCACACGAGGGTAGGACAAAAGATGTCATGCAAGTTCTTTTCCAAAAGCACGTACGACTATATTCGGAATACATGCCTAAATTACGTTGATGAACTGGAGCTAGTTCTATGTCACCCTATGTTATGACTATTACATGATCGATCGCATCCGGCATAATTCTCCATCACCGATCCAATGCCTACGGGCTTTTTCATATATTGTTTTTCGCTTATTTACTTTTCCGCTGCTACTGTTACAATCACTATAAAACCAAAAATATTACTTTTGCTATCGTTACAACTACTATCATATTACTTTGCTACTAAATACTTTGCTGCAGATATTAAGTTTCCATGTGTGGTTGAATTGACAACTCAGCTGCTAATACTTGAGAATATTCTTTGGCTCCCCTTGTGTCGAATCAATAAATTTGGGTTGAATACTGTACCCTCGAAAACTGTTGTGATCCCCGATACTTGTGGGTTATCAGGCCTTTAAACACTGCCTCCTAGATAATTGGCTCGCCCGACAGCTCGGCCAAGAAAAATCAAAGTCCATGGCAGCCCTTACAGCACTTATGACCTGCTTTTGGGCGGGAGAAGATAGCTGGCTAGCTCGCAGAAGCAATAGCACCAGCGACCCTGAAACCTCCAAAGCCAAGGATGGCAACGACAAGCCACGATGCAACAAACACAAGTGTCGAAGCAATAACGAAGATACCGAAGACACGGTGGTCAACGCCGGATTCAGTGGCTCTAAACCCGGTTAGCGGAAGAAGCTAGTCAAAGGAGACAAGGATGTTCCATCTAGTTTGGACAGAATACTCAATCGGCCTTGCCAGATTCATTGCACCCCTAATAAGCCTGCTAATCATACCAACAGGAATTGTTGGGTCTTTAAACAGGCCCGCAAGCTAAACGCCGAACATAAGGGGAAGGGGCCGCCCAGCAAGGACGATGATGTAGAGCCTCGCCTACCGAACACAGGGGGACAGAAGAAATTCCTCCCGAGGTAAAAATGGTGAATATGATATATGCTACACACATCCCCAAAAGGGAGCGCAAGCGTGCCCTAACAGACGTATATGCCGTAGAGCCAGTCGCCCCAAAATTCAACCCATGGTCAACTGTCTGATCACATTCGACCGCGGAGACCATTCGACCAGTATCCGTCATGGAGGTTCGGCAGCATTGGTCCTCCACCCAATTATCGACGGGTTCCATCTCACGCGCGTCCTCATGGATGGTGGTAGGAGCCTTAATCTGCTTTATCAGGACACCGTCCGCAAAATGGGTATAGACTCATCGAGGATCTAGCCCGCTAAAACTACCTTCAAAGGAGTAATACCCGGCGTGGAGGCATGTTGTATATGATCCATAACGCTGGAAGTAGTCTTCGGTTCACCGGATAATTTCCGTAGCGAAGACTTGATCTTCGACATTGTCCCCTTCCGTAGCGGCTATCATACACTACTAGGACGGTCCTCTTTCGCCCATGTCAATGTAGTCCCGCACTATGCTTATCTAAAGCTCAAGATGCGTGGACCACGTGGTGTTATAACAGCCAATGGAAACAAGGAGCGCTCCCTCCGTACCGAGGAGCATACCATAGCCCTCGTAGCCGAGGCACTAGGTGGCCTCGTCAAGCTGAATACTACACCAGCACTCAAGCCCCCGGACACTATTAAACGAGTCCGGTCTACCCTGCAGAATGAAAATCTGGCTCGTTCATAGCTAGACTAGCAATTCAACTTCTGTCAAATCCCCAATATGATAGCGGCATATGTACCGCACGTACATAACTACTCACTAAAGATACCATGGCCTAGGATAGAGGCCTTCCAGAAATAAAGTTCACAATGCGGTTCGACCCTATCCGGACCATCATATCCTTCATTACCGTCTTCTTATTTTTCTTTTTTAGGTTCTTTACAACCCACATCACCTTGTGTGATAAAAAGGGCCCTTGTCTAGGCCCCTTATGAACACTAGATGATTAATCCTCTCAAAAGGATCATGCACCAAGGTGCAAAGCGGGGCAGACGTGCGGCAGAGTGTCCAAAGGATCCTCAAGATCATCTTTCCTTTTTAGGACGTATACACAGCTTTCCCTTGTTCTCAGCATGTAAAATGGCCCTGATGCTTATTGCGTCTTTGTAAAAATATGTGCTGACGTACCAATCATATTATAATGGAAACAGTTCCGCCTAACCTTGTTCGGTATTGGCTTATTTCTTAATCTGTTTTCCCCCTTTATGCCAAATTCTCATATACACCTCGATATGACTTAAATCGCCAGGGGCTTTATTCAGCCATTTACATTTTCTTCAACAAAAAAATCCGAACACTTTTATAAGTATATTTCGGCGTCCCGAATATGGCATTATATGCATCTGCTCCGAATCATGTCTTTGGTCAATAGTTGGGTTGCCCAGCTCCTGTGATTAACACCTTATTTATGTTCCGCGTGTTCGGCTAAGGTAGTAAACAGAGAACTACTGTGATTGTGTTTCTGGTTCGTCTAGTCAAGCACCTCAGTAGAGAAAGCCGAAAACTAACTGTCATGATGTGGCGAGAGCTGGTCAGCGATTCGGCGACTTAATAAATCTCTAGAGATTTATTCCATATTACACGAAGGAGAGGCTATCTTCTAGCCACATGCGTAAGGCACCCAAGTTCGGATAGCCGCATACGCACCAGGGCCTACCTTATGACCCCATTGTAAAACTCCTATGGCTAAGTGAGAGTGGTAAAGCCGCATTGTCTAATTTCCTGGTTCGCCGCACTAACACCTCCTTTACGTACCAAGACGTTGGGTTCACGTGGGGTCATGTGTTGTTCCGAACACCCCCATAGTGTCTACGTGGGGGCTGAAGCCGACGACTAGCAAACTCTAAGGGATACAAACGACCGCACAGGAGGAAAAACACTTTGAAAGACAAACATCAAAAATATATTACAAGGCCTTGGTTTATATTACAAAGCTTTGGTTTATACAAGATCTGGGCAGTTCGGACACAGTCACTCGAACATGATGTCCTTCGAGCACTGGCCCTCTATCAAGCGGGCACCTTCCAGCACATCTTCAAAGTAACGCTCTGGCATACGGTGGTCCTTGCCTCCGGGCGGACCTTCGACGGCCATGATAGCGGCCTTCATTTTGGCCCAGTGCATCTTGACACGGGCAAAGGCCAGCCGCGCACCTTTTATACATGACGATCGCTTGACCGCGTCAATACGGGGCAGTGCGTCAACAAGTCACTACACTAGGCCGAAATAGCTGCACGGAATGGGTTCGGCTGGCCATAGCCGGACTATGATGTCTCGCATGGATAATCCGGACATCCTATGTAGGTCAGCCCACTGCGCCATCTGGTCATTCAGTAGTGCGGGGCGCTCTGGCACCACGAACTGGGACCAGAAGAGCTTCTCCATCGCGTGCCCCTCCTGGGCTCGGAAGAACTGTGCGACATCGGCGGCGCTCTTCGGAAGATCCGCAAAGTCATCTGGAGCACTCCATAGTCGTGTGAGTAAAACATACGTCTGATTGCTGAATTTACTCTGTAAGGGAAAAGGCTTACCAGCCTTTATTTGACCGGCCAGCTTAATCTCCTCATGAGCGGCTTGGGATTCGGCCCGTGCCTCCTCGGCCTCTTTAAGGACCTTGGCAAGGTCGGTCGCCTGGGCTTTACTCTTCTCTTCTAGAGACTTGCACTTATCGGCGACATCCTTAAGCGCCTGCCCCACTTCGGTCATCCGCCCCTCGCATTGGTAGCGGACCTGCTCGGACTTCAAGTCCTCGGTCGGCTTATCATCAGCCTCCTTGTTCACCCTCAACTGCTCCTGGGCCTGGGAAAATTCGCCCCTAAGGGCCTCAACCGCAGTCGTGCTGCCAGCAATCATACACATAGCAGTGCATGAGCTTTGACTCACTATCTGCAAATTAATACATGCATGAACGAAATGTTCTAAAACATACCTTTTGCCTCATCAAATCTTTTGTTGATGCGGACAAGATCCTCATCGGCCAGCCCTAGCTTACACTTAAGTTCGGATACTTCGGCGGCCTGGGCGGTTGCCACTAATAGTGAAGCCTGCATTTCAACATATAAATGTATATTGTCTCCTGCGAAAATTATTGATCCTCTGTTCGCCCCCTTTTTTAAAAAAAAGGGACGACCAGAGTCTTAGGGGCTACTATCTATACACATGCATCTTTTTCATATTAAAATCGATCAGGGATATTACATTGCATACCATGAAGCCTATTAGCAGGCCAGTGAATGCCTCGTTCAGCCCGCTCTTGGCGGACTGAACCTTTTGAATCACAGCACCCATTAGGGTCTGGTGCTCCTCCATGATGGAAGCGTCTTCGGCACCTCTAGATTAGTGAAGGTTGTTGCTGGAGTTGGTACTCCCCCCTCCTTTGAGGGAGGTCCCTTATTCGATCCCGAAGAAACTTGGGTTTTCGGAATAGTGTTCGACTGGGGGCCGAACTGGTCCAGTCCCCCACCGTCAACCCCTAAGGGGATCGTTCCCCCGTGTTTTCAGCGACCGAGGTATTACCCTCTAGCGCCGTTTTGGCAGCTTCCTGTACCACCCCATGCCCCGGAGAGGCCCTTCGGGACAACACCTCGGTGTCATCCGTGGCAATAGGCGGGGAGGCTCGCTAAGGTGACTCACTCTCCATCATCCTCGGAATCGAAAGAGTTCCGCTCTGATGATTGTTGGGGAAGATCGCGGGCCAGGCTACACCATACAAAATGTCAAATACCATAATCATCAAAATTGAACTTATATACGGCATCTTCGGATACTTACGATTCGGCAAGGGGCTTCGGCCTTGGGCGCCACTTGGGGATGGCCTCAACGTCCGAGTCCGAGCCGTCTGGGAAGGATATTTTTCCCCTTTTGGGCACCTCCGCCTCTGGATCTTCGGAGGCCGCCCTTTTCTTCTTCTTCCCCTTCAGGGAAAGGTTGTTGGCAGCCTCCTCCTCCTCTCCGTCCTCATCCTCCTCGGAGGAGTGATTTTGATCTCTCCGGACATCGCGTCCGAAGTACCTTTGTGGTGGAGGTCCTCTTTGGCTTCCTTCTTTTTCTTCTGGACCTTTTTCTTCGGTGCCTGATAGGGCGCAGGGATCAACATCCTCATTAGAAGAGGATCTGCTAGATTTTCGGGCAATGGAGCTGGACATCTGATCTGTTCTGCCTTCTTTGTCCAGCCCTATTTTGCAAGATGGAATTCTTAGTGCACTCCCTCTTTTGATTAATGAACTATGTTATGTTTAGAAATGTAGCGCTTACTGGGGAGGTTGGATGATTGCAGTCGAGGCTGATGTCTTCGGACGTCCCTCGCCACGACTTTTGAGTATTGAAAATTAGCTTCCATATCACTTTGTGTGTCGTGTCGATGATCGCTTCAGGCTTCATGGCCCTTCTGGATTGAACTCCCACATGCGGAGAATCCGGCGTTGGCAGGGAAGGGACCTACGGATGAGCATTACCTGGATCACATCTTCGAGGCTAACGCCCTTCTCTATGATATTTTTGATGCGCTTCTTTAGCATCAGCACCTCGTCGGATGATCCCTAGTCCAGACCATTTTTGGTCTATGACGCAAGCCGCACCGGGGGTCCAGATTAAAATACAAGCGCGGCCGCCCACTTGGTGCCATGGTGATCTGTGATATAAAACCACTCCTGCTGCCATATCCTGGCAGTCTCCACAAAGGCCCCTTTGGGCCAGATAACTTTAGGAATCTTGCTCACCATGGCACCACTACAATTTGCGTGTTGCCCATCAACCACCTTCGGCTTCACATTGAAAATCTGGAGTCATAGACTGAAGTGTGGAGCGATGTAGTGCAATGCCTCACACACGACGATAAACACTGAAATATGAAAGAAGGAGTTCGGGGGCAGATCATAAAAATCCAACCCGTAATAGAACATGAGACCACGAACAAAGGGGTGGAGGGGAAACCCTAGCTCATGGAGAAAGTGAGGGAGGAACACGACCCTCTCACCGGGCTCTGGAGTGGGGATAACTTGCTCCTTGGCTGGGAGTATGTGTCTGATTTCCGTTGTCAAGTATCGCGCTGTTGGGGAACATAGCAGAAATTCAAAATTTTCCTACGTGTCGCCAAGATCTATCTATAGAGAAACCAACAACGAGGGGAAGGAGAGTGCATCTACATACCCTTGTAGATCGCTAAGCGGAAGCATTCAAGAGAACGGGGTTGAAGGAGTCGTACTCGTCGTGATCCAAATCACCGGAGATCCTAGTGCCGAACGGACAGCACCTCTGCGTTCAACACACGTACAGCCCGGTGACGTCTCCCATGCCTTGATCCAGCAAGGAGAGAGGGAGAGGCTGAGGAAGACTCCATCCAGCAGTAGCACAACGGCGTGGTGGTGGTGGAGGAGCATGGTGATCCAGCAGGGCTTCGCCAAGCACCGCGAGATATGAGGAGAAAGAGAGGTAGGGCTGCGCCAACAAGAGAAGAAACTTCGTCTATGGGCTGCTCCTTTGCCTCCACTATATATAGGGGGAGAGGGGGGGCTGCGCCCCCACCTAGGGTTCCACCCTAGGGGCGGCGGCCAGCCCAGATCCCATCTGGTGGGGCGGCCAAGGGGAGGGGGAGAGGGAGGCGCACCAGGCATGGGCCCTAAGGCCCATCTGCCCTTAGGGTTTGCCCCCCTCCTCCCCTTAGGCGCCTTGGGCCCTTGTGGGGGGGTGCACCAGCCTACCTGGGGCTGGTCCCCTCCCACACTTGGCCCATGCAGCCCTCCGGGGCCGGTGGCCCCACTTGGTGGACCCCCGGGACCCTCCTGGTGGTCCCGATACGTTACCCATAAAACCCGAAACTTTTCCGGTGACCAAAACATGACTTCCCATATATAAATCTTTACCTCCGGACCATTACGGAACTCCTCGTGACATCCGGGACCTCATCCGGGACTCCGAACAACATTCGGTAACCACATACAAACTTCCTTTATAACCCTAGCGTCATCGAACCTTAAGTGTGTAGACCCTACAGGTTCGGGAACCATGCAGACATGACCGAGACGTCCTTCGGTCAATAACCAACAGCGGGATCTGGATACCCATGTTGGTTCCCACATGTTCCATGATGATCTCATCGGATGAACCACGATGTTGAGGATTCGATCAATCCCGTATACAATTCCCTTTGTCTAGCGGTATTGTACTTGCCCGAGATTCGATCGTCGGTATCCCGATACCTTGTTCAATCTCGTTACCGGTAAGTCTCTTTACTCGTTCCGTAACACATCATCTCGTGATCAACTCCTTGATCACATTGTGCACATTATGATGATGTGTAACACCCTCGATGCTACTATAGCTCCCACGTGTCGAGGCACGACTTAGAGACATAATCGCATTGAAGGCATATGTCGCAAGTTAGGCAATCTTCACTACATCCCATGTAATATTAATAAAAGGGGAGATAACATAGTTGGCTTACACTCGCCACATCAATCAAGTACATAAATAACATTACATCATCCATACACTCAAGGCCCAACTACGGCGCCAAAATAAAAGAGAACCCAACATGCGACAACGGTCCCGTTCACCCCCAACTGGGCACCACTACTGATCGTCGGGAAAGGAAACATAATATCGTTGAGAGTCTTCGTCGAACTCCCACTTGAGCTCACACGCGTCTCCTGGAGCGGAATCATCAGGCCCTGCATCTGGTGTAATAGTAATCTGTGAGCCACAGGAACTCAGCAATCTCGCACCCTCGCGATCAAGACTATTTAAGCTTATGGGCAAGGCAAGGCAAAATATGAGTGGAGCTGCAGCAAGCGACTAGCAAGTATGGTGGCTAACTTATTCGCAAAAGAGAGCGAGAAGAGGAGGCAAAGAACGAGCGAGAAACTAGAGAACAACCTACGCAAACATTACTCCAACACCGTGTCCACTTCCCGGACTCCACCGAGAAGAGGCCATCACGGTAACACACTCAGTTGATTCATTTTAATTAAGTTAATGTTCAAGTTATCTACAACCGGACATTAACAAATTCCCATCTGCCCATAACCGCGGGCACGGCTTTCGAAAGTTCAATCCCTGCAGGGGAGTCCCAACTTAGCCCATGACAAGCTCTCACGGTCAATGAAGGAATAGACCTCCTCCCAAGACGTTCCGATCAGACTCGGTATCTCGGTAACTCAAGACACTTCGACAGGTTAAAACAAGACCAGCAACACCGCAAGAATGTGCCGACAAATCCCGATAGGAGCTGCACATATCTCTTTCTCAGGGCACACTCAGATTGTCCTAGGTACGGGTAGGCCAGCCTAGGGTTGCCCCTGGTGGCCACCGGTAGCTGACAGGTGGACCAACACTCAGAGGAGCACTGGCCCGGGGGGTTAAAATAAGATGACCCTTGAGTCTGCAGAACCCAAGGGAAAGAAAAGGATAGGTGGAAAATGGTAAAACCAAGGTTGGGCATTGCTGGAAAAGCTTTAATCAAGGCGAAATATCAAGGGGTTCCGATTATAACCCAACCGCGTAAGGAACGCAAAATCCGGGAACATAACACCGATATGACGGAAACTAGGGCGGCAAGAGTGGAACAAAACACTAGGCGAGAGGCCGATCCTTCCACCCTTTACAAAGTATATAGATGCATTAAGATAACATAGCAATATAATGATATCCCGACAAGTAAATAAATGTTCCAACAAGGAACGGCCTCCAATCTTCACCTGCTACTAGCAACGCTATAAGAGGGGCTGAGCAAAGCGGTAACATAGCCAATCAACGGTTTGCTAGGACATGGTGGGTTAGAGGTTTGACATGGCAATTTGGGAGGCTTGCAAGCAAGAGGTAGGCATCGTAGCAATGGCATAGCAAAAGAGCGAGCAAACTAGCATAGCAAAGATAGTAGTGATTTCGAGGGTAGGATCATCTTGCCTGCAAAGTTGTCAGAGTTGACTGGATCCTCAAAAGCAAACTCAACGGGCTCCTCGTTAGCGAACTCGTCTCCCGGCTCTACCCAAACAAGACAAACAAGCAACAAGGATACAATCAACCACGTGCAAACTCAAATAACACGATGCAAAGATGATATGTTATGCGGGATGCGATGCGGGATGCAAAATGCAAGATATGACAGGAAATGCAAGAACCTGGCCTCAACATGGAATTCCAAGTGTGCCACTGGAAAGATGAGACGAAATCTCTTGAAAACGATATAAAGAATGCCGGAATCGGAGTTACGGTTTGGAAATGGCAAGCGATTCAAAAATGACACCGGTCTGCGATTTACAGCAAGTAGGCATCTAAATGCAATGAGATGAACATGCTACAGCATTCAAACATGGCATAAAAATATATGGCAGGGAAGCATTCAAGATGCTTAACAAAAGTCTAGCACTGAGCTACGGCCAATTCATCCATTAGGAGGTTCAAACAAGCATGGCAAAAACGCAAATGGTAAAACAGATCTCAGACTTGGTGAAATTAACACTTGTCTGGAATTTCAGATCATATAGCCCTCTTCGGAGCAACAAAACAACATGCTATAGGACCTGAACATGACAAAGAAAGACATGGCATGGAGCTACTCAACAAGCTTAACAAAAGTCCATTAGTGACCTTGAGCCAAAAGGGATCACAAAATATACTAACAAGCACACGAACATAGCAAAAACATAATCAGTTTTCAGACTTGGTGAAAACTGGGACATGCTGAAACATATCTCACGAAGGCATGTTTACGAGCTCGATGCACTCATTAAGGTGCAATTCATGGCAAGAAAAGCATACATCCCTTAAGAAGGCACAAAATACAAGCTATACATGGAAAGAACAATGGCATAGCATGCACGGATCAACTACAATAACATTGGCAAAATCGCAAACAAGTTGACGATCTACCCAGATTCGCAACGAAGCAAAAGTAGAGCTCGATTGACTCAAGCTAGGGTGCTCCATAATTGCAAACAAAGACATGGATGGATATAGAACTACAAGATTAACAAAACTCCCTTACTGATCATCCTCAAAAGAGGCACGGATCACTAGGAAACAACATGAACATATGGCATCGTGAGATAAACAATCCGAGGACTTAGTGAAATCACCAAGTCCCTGAAAACAGAATTAGCAAGTGCACCACTTTGCAAGCTTGCAGAAGTCACCACACACATCCTAAAAATATATGGGTTGCACCTCTGGATAGATGACAAAACCCTTAACAAAATATATGTAGAACTCACGGGCATAGCATGCACACAATAATTATGGAAAAAATGACAAAAGTGCTAAACGGAGTAACAGATCTGACAATTAACTCAAGTAGCCCTCTTCTAACAGCATTTCGGGCATCAAGATGAGCTCAAATGAAAATGATGCAATGGAATGAAATGATGTACTCTCTGAGATGAACATTTTGATATGCTATATGCATGAATCAGAGCTATGGATGCAAAGTTACGGGGCCCCGAACAGAGGCACTTGGATCTGCAGATTTCAGGACTTGGGAAAAAATGACCTAGATCTAGGGTTACTGTAGCCGACGTGGATCTGGATCGGGGCGCGCCTCCCGAGGAACCCGGCGAGGTACTATAGCTCCGGCGAGGCCGGCTCGTCGCCGGGGAGACGAGGAAGAGGCGAGGCTGGGCGGCGCGGGGCAGCGCGACGGGGTGGCGGCCGGCGACGCGTCGGGCGGCGGGGCGGCGCTGCGGAGCGTCGAGCGGAGAGGCGGCGGCGGCCGGGCGACGAGTGGCGGCGGGGAGCGGCCGGGCGGCGAGGAGCTCCGGCCGGGCAGCGGGGAGCTTCGGCCGAGCGTGAGGAGGCGGGCGGCGGCGGCTGGGCCCGTGGGGGCCGGGGACGGGCCGAGCGGGCCCGCGCGGGGTGCGGCGGCGATGTGGGCACGCGGCGCCACGTGGCGGTCCTGGATGGCTGGCGGCGGAGCGGACAATGTCCGGCCGTCCGGATTTTTGTCCGGCGGTCGAAGGAGGAGAGGGGCTAGGGTTTGATCCAGAATTTTCGGGGAGGACCTATATATAGGCATAGAGGGAGCTAGGAGAGTCCAAATCAGGTGCGGTTTTCGGCCACGCGATCGTGATCGAACGCTCTAGGACATGGAGCAGAGTTTGTTGGGTTTTGGGCCAAATTGGAGGGGTGTTGGGCTGCAACACACACGAGGCCTTTTCGGTCCCTCGGTTAACCGTTGGAGTACCAAACGAAGTCCAAATGGTACGAAACTTGACAGACGGTCTACCGGTAGTAAACCAAGGCCGCTTGGCAAGTCTCGGTCCAATCCAGAAATTTTTAATCCCCACACATGAAAGAAAGCTAGAAATGGCCACCGGAGGAGAACGAAGTGCCGGAATGCAAAACGGACAACGGGGAAAAAGCTCGAATGCATGAGACGAACACGTATGCAAATGCAATGCACATGATGACATGATATGAGATGCATGACAACGACAACAACACACGGAGACAAAAACCCGAAACTAAGATAATAAATATAACTTAACGCCAGAAACGGCAAGAGTTGGAGTACAAATTGGGAAAGTTACATCCGGGGTGTTACAACACTCCACCACTACGAAGGGATCTCGTCCCGAGATCTAGGACTGAAAGAACGCCGGGTACTCAGAACGGAGGTGATCCTCGCGTTCCCAGGTAGCTTGACGGTCGGAATGGTGTGACCACTTGACTTTGAGAAATTTGATCGACTTATTGCGAGTCTTGCGCTCAGTCCCTTCAAGAATAGCAACTGGGTGCTCACGATAAGAGAGATCTTCTTGGAGCTCAATGTCCTCGAAGTTGACGGTGCGGTCAGGAGTCTTGAAGCACTTTCGAAGCTGAGAGACATGGAACACGTCATGAACATTTGCAAAGTTTGAAGGAAGCTCGAGTTGATAGGCGAGGTCGCCTCTCTTGCTGACAATCTTGAAAGGTCCCACGTATCTAGGGGCAAGCTTCCCTTTGATACCGAAGCGACAAGTACCTTTCATAGGAGAGACATGGAGGTAAACATGATCTTCGATCTCGAAAGCCAAATCGCGGTGCTTACTATCATAGTAGCTCTTATGGCGGGATTGGGCTGCTTTGATGTTATCCCGAATGACTTTGCACATTTCTTCTGCTTCTATGATTAAGTCATTATCCGGGGTGTTACAGATGTCCTACCGAGTGGGCCTAGAGATACCTCTCTGTCAGACGGAGTGACAAATCCCAGTCTTGATTCGTGCCAACCCAATAGACACTTTCGGAGATACCCGTAGTGCACCTTTATAGCCACCCAGTTACGTTGTGACGTTTGGCACACCCAAAGTATTCCTACGGTATCCGGGAGTTGCACAATCTCATGGTCTAAGGAAATGATACTTGACATTAGAAAAGCTTTAGCATGC
>NC_053025.1:88279104-88301467 GCF_003073215.2 Triticum urartu | reverse complement strand
ATACGGATGTGTAGATCTCCTCCCTTGTAACCGACTCTATGTAACCCTAGCCCCCTCCGGTGTCTATATAAACCGGAGGGTTTAATCCGTAGGACAACAACAATCATACCATAGGCTAGCTTCTAGGGTTTAGCCTCTATGATCTTGTGGTAGATCAACTCTTGTAATACTCATATCATCAAGATCAATCAAGCAGGAAGTAGGGTATTACCTCCATCGAGAGGGCCCGAACCTGGGTAAACATCGTGTCCCTCGCCTCCTGTTACCATCTGCCTTAGACGCACAGTTCGGGACCCCCTACCCGAGATCCGCCGGTTTTGACACCGACATTGGTGCTTTCATTGAGAGTTCCACTGTGCCGTCACCATAAGGCTTGATGGCTCCTTCAATCATCGCTAACGATGCGGTCCAGGGTGAGGTTTTCCTCCCTGGACAGATCTTCGTATTCGGCGGCTTCGCACTGTGGGCCAACTCGCTTGGCCATCTGGAGCAGATCGAGAGCTACGCCCTTGGCCATCAGGTCAGGTTCGGAAACTTAAACTACACTGCCGACATCCGCGGAGACTTGATCTTCGATGGATTCGAGCCCATGTCAGGTGCGCCGCACGATCACGACGAGCATGACTTAGCTCTTCCATCGGACAGTGTTTGGGAGATCACACTTGCAACTACTCCGGCCTTCAATCCGGAGCAAATTGCGCCATCCGAGGATGGGTGGATAGACCCTGCCATGGATGTCGTACTCTCAGTGGCAATAGAGCCGGATACTGACTTCACCCCTTACGAGAGCCGTGTTGCCGAACCACTGGATTCATCTCCGGCCACGGACTCCGAGCCGCCTACGTCCATGCCTATCGAATCCAATTGGGCGCTGATCATGGAGTTCACCTCCGTGGATATCTTTCAGCACTCACCTTTTGGCGATGTGCTAAATTCATTAAGGTCTCTCTCCTTGTCAGGAGAACCTTGGCCGAACTATGTCCGGCTAGAATGGAATGCGGACGACGAAGAAATTCGCTCCCCACCCACCATCCACTTAGTAGCCACTGTCGACGATTGTACCGACATGCTCGACTTTGACTCCGAAGACATTGATGGTATGAACGACGATGCAGGAGACGAACAGGAACCACCGCCCACAGGGCGCTGGACCACCACCTCATCATATGATATATACATGGTGGACACCCCCAAAGAATGCAATGGCGACGAGACAACGGAGGATGACCCCTCCAAGAAGCAACCCAAGCGCCGACGTCAGCGGCGCCGCTCTAAGTCCCGCCATAGCAAAAGTAGTGATACCGGCACAAGAGACAATAACACTCTGGATAGTGCCGAAGACGACAACAATCCCCTCCAGCACGACAAGCTAGCCCTCCAGAGTGGGCAGCAGATGGAGAATCGGAGGAGGACAATTACATGCCTCTCTCCGAAGACGAGGTAAGCCTCAGTGACGAAGAATTTATCGTGCCTGAGGATCCCTTCGAGCAGGAGCGCTTCAAGCGCCAGCTTATGACCACAGCAAATAGCTTGAAGAAAAAGCAACAACAGCTTCAAGCTGATCAAGATTTGCTAGCAGACAGATGGACCGAAGTCCTTGCGGTCGAGTAATACGAACTCAAGCGCCCCTCCAAGAGTTACCCAAAGCGCAGGTTGCTACCTCACCTCAAGGAGGAAGCATTGAAACCTACATCACCAGTGTACGATGCGGTTGACCGGCCACCTCGTGGCCGAGCCAGAGAGGCGTTTCAGCCTGAAGTTCATCCTGCACCCCGCTGCCACTCAAACAAAAATACCAAGGCCTGGGGCAACACACGGGACCTGCGAGATGTATTGGAAAGCAGGGCAAAACATGCAAGGTCGATATACGGGTTACGGGGGCGCGCGCCAATGCGGGACGATGACCTTCACGCCGGATACACTAAAAGTAAATCCGGCCGGGGCGAATACAACAGACAAGACTCAATTGAACTGCCTCGTGATATAGCCTGGCACAGAGGTGCCGCACACCCCCTATGCTTCACTGATGAAGTTATGGATCACGAATTCCCGGAGGGTTTTAAACCCATAAATATCGAATCGTATGATGGTACAACAGATCCCGCTGTATGGATTGAGGATTTCCTCGTCCACATCCACTTGGCTCGCGGTGATGATCTGCATGCCATCAAGTACCTCCCACTAAAACTCAAAGGACCAGCTCGGCATTGGCTGAATAGCTTGCCAGCAGACTCCGTCGGCAGTTGGGAGGATTTGGAAGACGCATTCCTTGACAACTTCTAGGGCACTTATGTGCGACCATCGGATGCTGATGACTTAATCCATATAACTCAACAGCCAGGGGAATCGGCTAGGCAATTCTGGACACGCTTCCTAACTAAGAAAAACCAAATTGTCGACTGTACGGATGCAGAGGCCTTAGCGGCATTCAAGCATAACATCCGTGACGAGTGGCTCACCAGGCACCTCGGCCAGGAGAAGCCGAAGTCTATGGCAGCCCTCACGACACTCATGACCCGCTTTTGCGCAAGCGAGGATAGCTGGCTGGCTCGCAGCAACAACACATCATGGAATCCGGGCACTTCAGATACCAAAAATGCCAATGGCAGACCACGTCGTAATAGACACAAGCGCCGTAACAACAGCGATAACGACGATGATACGGCAGTCAATGCCGGATTCAGAGGCTCTAGATCTGGTCAGCGAAAAAAGCCATTCAAAAGAAGTACTCCGGGCCCATCCAGTTTGGATCACATACTTGATCGCTCGTGTCAAATCCACGGCACCCCCGATAAGCCAGCCAATCACACCAACAGAGAATGCTGGGTGTTCAAGCAGGCCGGCAAGTTGAATGCCGAAAACAAAGACAAGGGGCTGCATAGTGATGACGAGGAGGATCCCCAGCCGCCAAACACGGGAGGACAGAAGAGGTCCCCCCCACAAGTGAAGACGGTGAACATGATATACGCAACCCACATTCCCAAGAGGGAACGGAAGCATGCACTAAGGGACGTCTATGCGATGGATCCCGTCGCCCCAAAGTTCAACCCATGGTCCTCTTGTTCGATCACCTTCAATCGCAGGGACCACTTCACTAGTATCCGTCATGGCGGATCCGCCGCATTGGTTCTAGACCCAATCATCAACGGATTTCACCTCACTCAAGTCCTTATGGATGGCGGCAGCAGCCTGAACCTGCTCTATCAGGATACAGTGCGCAAAATGGGTATAGATCCCTCGAGGATCAAACCCACCAAAACCACCTTTAAGGGCGTCATCCCAGGTGTAGAGGCCCATTGCATGGGCTCAATCGCACTGGAAGTGGTCTTCGGACCTCCGGACAACTTCCGAAGCGAGGAGTTAATCTTTGATATCGTCCCATTCCGCAGTGGCTATCACGCACTACTCGGGCGAACCACATTTGCAAATTTCAATGTGGTACCACATTACGCATACCTCAAGCTCAAGATGCCAGGACCTAGGGGGGTCATAACAGTCAATGGAAACACAAAACGCTCGCTCCACATGAAAGAGCACACTGCGGCCCTCACAGCAGAAGCACAAAGCAGCCTTTTAAGGCAAACTGCCAATTCGGCGATACGGACCCCGGACACCGTCAAGCGAGTCCGGAGTAACCTGCAACAGGATCGCCTGGCACGTCCAGAGCTCGCCTAGCAATTCGTCCCCCGTCCCAGTCCCAGTCAAGCGACGAAATCCGTGCCACTGGTACATAATTACGCACTAAAAATACCATGGGCATAGCCGGGGGCACGATCAGGGCACGTCCCGCATTGCGGCTTAACCGCCCTAGGGGCTGCATACCTTTATCATTTTTTCTCTTTCAGGACCTTACTCTCTAGAAGCCCCTTCCGGCAGTATGATTGCCGGACACATTACGGGAAGGAACAACCAAGGAGGCAAGAAGCTAAGACGTATAAGGGAACCCCCCAGGTGGTCTCTAATAACAATCAATATACCCACTTTTTACTACCCATATGCAGCTTGCCCTTGGATAGGACATGTCAAATAGTCCTATTTTTTGCTTATTGCACTACTTGTATCAGTACGCTTCGATGTATTATTTAAATAACAATGCCTAGCATTAGTCTATTATTGCATTATCCATCCCTTTTTTCTTATATGTTCATTTACGACAACTTGCACCCGTACATTCTAGTACAGTCAGTACGCCAGGGGCTTTCGTTTACCTCATAATACGGCGTGAGAAGTCCGAACACTTTCGACAGTGCGGCACCCCGAACTTATAGCATTATATGCATCAGCTCCAAATCATGTCTTGGGTCAATAGTTGGGTTTGCCCGGCTCCCATGTTTTGGTACCTTATGTTCCGCTATATCGGCTAAGGTAGCGCTGGGAGAACTACTGCGATTGTGTCCCGGTTCTTTCGGACGTGCACCTCAGTAGAGAAAGCTGAAAACTGACTTTCATGATAAGGCAAGAGCTGGTCGTTGTTCGAGAGGTCTCAAGTCCTTAAAGACTTTTTTCCGCTTTAGGTGAGGAGTCGGCCTTGCCTGACTTAGGCGTATATAGCGCCCCAAATTCGGCCTTCCGAATACTAGGGGCTTCGCCAAAATTTAAAATTGTAGACTTCTATGGCTAAGTGAGAGTGATAAAGCCTTATAGTCCGATTTCCTGGTTAGCTATGCTGAACACCTCCCTTGAAGGACCCAAAATTGGGATAAAGAGTGCTCAGGTTTATCCCAAACACCCCAGTACTAGTTACATGGGGGCAGAAGCCGACGACTAGCCAACTCTCAAATTTTATAAACGGCCGCACAGAAGGTAATATTTTAAATTCAAAAAGCATTGCATAGCGCAAATGAACTCGTTTCACATTACAGGATCACATGAGCATGTTCATTCAAAAACTACATCTCTAGCACATTCCTCCGCCACAAGGCGGGAACCCTTCAGGACACTATCATAATACATTTTGGGGCAGCGATGCTCCTTGCCCTCCGGCGGCCCCTCCTTCACCAGCTTTACGGCGTCCAGCTTCGCCCAGTGCACCTTCGCCCGGGCAAAAGCCCTGCACGCACCCTCGATGCAGACGGACCGCTTTATGACTTCAAGCCACGGGCAGGCATCCGCAAGCCGCCTCACCAGACCGAAGTAGCTGCTAGGCAGGGGATCGCCAGGCCACATCCGGACTATAAGACCCTTCATGGCCTGTTCGGCCGCCTTGTGAAGCTCGACCAGTTACTTCAGCTGGTCGCTCAAGGGCATTGGGTGTTCGGTCCCAGTATACTAAGACCAGAACAACTTTTCCGTCGAGCTCCCCTCCTCAGCTCGGTAAAACTCCACGGCATCCAGTACACTGCGGGGAAGATCTGCAAACGCTCCTGGAGAGCTCCGAACTCGGGTAAGTAAAAGGAAAGTTTCCTTCACATGCTTGCTTTGCATAATAAATGCCTTACCCGCTGCTATCTTCTTCACCGCATCAATATCCTGGAGGGCCTTGTGGGCTTCAGCCTTGGCATTCCATGCACTTTCGAGTGCCTTCGCAAGCTCAGACTCTCGCGTCTTAGAGTCAAGCTCCAAGGACTCATGTTTTTTGGCGAGAGCCTCGAGCTCTTGCTGCACCTTGCCTACCCGGGCTTCTTGCTTTTCCCGCTCAATGCGCTCCTTGGCCGCTTTGTCTTCGGCCTCGGACAGCGCCGTCTTCAGGGTCGCCACCTCGGCCGTGGCCCTTGGCAAATTCATGATGATCCTATTACTTTACAACCTAATTTATTTTTAATATATAGACAAGGTATTGCTTACCTTTGCTCTCCTCGAGCTGCCTCTTGGTAAGGCCGAGCTCTTCCTCAGACCGCTCAAGGTCCTGCTTTAGTGCAGCGACCTCCGCAGTACGTGCGGCAGCGGCCAGCAGTAAAGCATGCATATGCACACAGACATATTCTGATTAGACTCCTGAGTCATTATTTGATCGTCTATTCGGCCTTTCTTCGCGAACGCCAAACAGAGCATCAGGGGCTACTGTCTATGCGGTAATATTTTCCTATATTTTGATTGCTTACCTGAAAGCCTGTTAGGAGGCTGGCACAAGCTTCGGTTAGTCCATTTTTGGCGGACTGAACTTTCTCGATCACCGCACTCATGATAGTGCGGTGCTCTTCATCGATGGAAGCGCCGTGAAGCGCTTCCAGCAAGTTGTCCAGTCCCTCTGGATGGACAGAGGCCACCGGCATGGGCGGCTTGCCCCTCTTCACGGGGGGTCCCCCGCCGGAGTCCGGAACCACCGAAGGTTCCGGCGCAGTGTTCGGCTGGGGGCCGAACTTGGAGCCCGTGTGAGTCTTTCTCCCTTTGCGCCCAGGGTCCGGAAGGTCGCCTCGAGGCGCCCCCAGGAAAACCTCCCCTCGGCTCGGTGCCTTTTGAGACAACACCTTGATGTTGTCCGTAGGGCAAGGGGTGGAGGCGGTCGGAAGTGAATCGCTATTCATATCCAACGAGTCCAAAGAACCGTCCGACAAAGATACGTCGAGACGGGCTCGGGACGAACTGCATAATCATATTCGGCGTAAGGAGAAGCAGTGAAATCAAACATACCATGAATTACTATGGTATCCGGATACTTACGACTTTGCCAGGGGCTTGTTCCTGGGTAACCACTCATCGTTGTTGTAGGCGGCCGTCGTGGAGCAGTCCGGAAGGAGGGTCCTTCCCTTCTTGGACCCTTCGGGCTCCCCGGTTGGGGTAGCCTTCTTCCTCGGCTAGGGGGAGAAGTTTCCTCTTCCTCCTCCTTGTTTTCGTGGGAGGAGTGCGCTTCAGAGTTATCGGACGATGAGTCCGATATAACCTTGCACCGAAGACCCTTTCGGGTCCCCGTGGCCTTCTTCACCGGCACCTCGTAAGGCGCCGGAACCAGCATCTCCGTTAGGAGAGCATCTGCAGGATCTTCAGGCAGGGGGGTTGGGCAATCGATCCGCTCCGCTGTCTCTACCCAGTCCTGTTAATTGCATGGAAGCTTAGATCCCGCACATGATTAAGCTGGGGCAAATAAATATCCTGTGAGATACAAAAACTTACCGGATTGGCATGGCGCTTTGCGCTGAGTCCGCAGTCTTCGGTAAGGGGAGGAGGTACCTCGGCGCCCTTGAACAGCACCTTCCAGACATCCTTGTGCGTCGTGTCGAAGAGCTCTCGCAGCGTCTGGTGCTTGGCCGGGTCGAACTCCCACAAATTGAATACCCGTCGTTGACACGGGAAGATCCGACGGAAGAGCATGACCTGAACCACGTTGACGAGCTTAATTTTCTTGCTCATCATGTTCTTGATGCAGGTCTGGAGTCCGGTCAGCTCTACCGGGGAACCCCAGGACAGGCCCTTCTCTTTCCAGGAAGTGAGCCGCGTGGGGATTCCGGATCGAAATTTGGGGGCCGCCACCCAATTGTTGTCGCACGGCTCGGTGATGTAGAACCACCTCGATTGTCACCCCTTTATGGTCTCCACATAGGAGCCTTCGATCCAGGTGACGTTAGGCATTTTTCCCACCATGGCACCTCCGCACTCTGCTTGCTGGCCGACCACCACCTTCGGTTTAACATTGAAGGTCTTTAGCCACAGGCCGGAGTGGGGCCTGATGCGGAGGAAGGCCTCGCACACGACGATAAACGCCGAGATGTTGAGGCTGAAATTGGGGGCCAGATCATGAAAATCCAGCCCGTAGTAGAACATGAGCCCGCGGACAAACGGGTGAAGGGGAAATCCCAGTCCACGGACAATGTGGGTGAGGAAAACTACCCTCTCATGGGGTTCGGGCATAGGGATGATCTACCCCGCAACTGGCAGCCGGTGCATGATGTCTGCGGCCAGATATCCGGCTTCCTGTAGCTTTGTGATGTTCTCCTCCGTGACGGAGTTGACCATCCACTTGCCTCCCGCTTCTGACATGCTTGGAGTGGTTTAAGGAGAAAGACGCGAACTTGGGCGCTGGAGCTCGAGTATGCGAGAATGGATAAGCAAGGAGGAAGAAGGCATGGGTAAAAAGGGTGAATCTTTGTCCCTTTATAAGGGCGGAAGAGGCGATGCGCCTCCCCACTATAACACCCCGGATGTAACTTTCCCAATTTGTACTCCAGCTCTTGCCATTTCCGGCGTTAAGTTATATTTATTTTCTCGGGTTCGGGTCTTTGTCTCCGTGTGTTGTTGTCGTTGTCATGCATCTCATATCATGTCATCATGTGCATTGCATTTGCTTACGTGTTTGTCTCATGCATTCGAGCATTTTCCCCGTTGTCCGTTTTGCATTCCGGCGCTTCGTTCTCCTCCGGTGGCCATTTCTAGCTTTCTTTCGTGTGTGGGGATTAAACATTTCCTGATTGGACCGAAACTTGCCAAGCGGCCTTGGTTTACTACCGGTAGACCGCCTGTCAAGTTTCGTGTCATTTGGACTTCGTTTGATACTCCAACGGTTAACCGAGGGACCGAAAAGGCCTCGTGTGTGTTGCAGCCAAACACCCCTCCAATTTGGCCCAAAACCCACCTAACTCTACTCCATCATCTAGAGCGTTCGATCACGATCGCGTGGCCAAAAACCGCACCTCATTTGGACTCTCCTAGCTCCCTCTACCCCTACATATAGATCCCCATATTCCAAATCCCGGGCGGAACCCTAGAAATCGTCCCCGCGCCATGCCGGACAAAAATCCCGCCGCCGGACTTTGTCCGCCCCGCCGCCCGCGCCAACCAGAAGGCGCCACGTGTCGCGCCGCCTCGCCTCGCCGCGGGCCGCCGCCTCCGCCGCGAGTCGCCGTCGCCGGACCGCGTCGCCCGCCCCACCGCCTCCGCCCGCCCCGCGTCGCCCCGCCGCCTCCTCCGGCCTCGCCCCTCGCCTCGGCCTCTCCCTCCGGCGCCGGCGAATAGGAGCTCCGGCGAGAGCTCCGGTGGACCTCAGATTGCGTGCCCGATCTAGATCCGGTTCGCGATGAACAGTAAACCCTAGAGGTTGATTTTTTTGCCTATGTCCCGAAATTCTCAGTCCATATGCACATGTTCGTAGCCCCGTAACTTTGCATCCATAGCTCCGATTCATGCATATAGCATATCAAAATGTTCACCTCAGAGAGTACATCATTTCATTCCATTGCATCATTTTCATTTGAGCTCATCTTGATGCCCGAAATGCTGTTAGAAGAGGGCTACTTGAGTTAATTGTCAGATCTGCTACTCCGTTTAGCACTTTTGTCATTTTTGCCATGATTATTGTGTGCATGATATGCCCTGATGCTCTACATGTGTTTTGTTAAGGGTTTTGTCATATTTCCAGACGGTGCAACCCATGTATTTTTGTGATGAGTGTGGTGACTAGTGCAAGCTTGCAAAGTGGTGCACTTGCTAATTCTGTTTCCAGGGACTTAGAAATTCCACAAGTCCTTGATCTGTTTATTTCATGATGCCATATGTTCATGTTGTTTCCTAGTGATCCGTGCCTCTTTTGAGGATGATCAGTAAGGATGTTTTGTTAAACTTGTAGTGCTCTATCCATCCATGTCTTTGTTTGCAATTATGGAGCACCCTAGCTTGAGTCAATCGAGCTCTACTTTTGCTACTTTGGGAATCTAGGCAGATTGTCAACTTGTTTGCAATTTTTCCGGCGATGTTGTAGTTGATCCGTGCATGCTATGCTATTGTTCTTGCCATGTATAGCTTTCATTTTGTGTGGTATTAATGGATGTATGCTTGTCTTGCCATGACTTGCACCATAGTAGGTGCATCGAGCTCGTAAACATGCCTACTTGAGTTATATTTCAGCATGTGCCAGTTTTCACTAAGTCTGAAAACTGATTATGTTTTTGCTATGTTCAAATGCTTGCAATTGTATTTTTTGGTCCTTTTTGGCTCAAGGTCACTAAGGGACTTTTGTTAAGCTCTTTGAGTAGCAACATGCCATGCTTTCTTTGCCATGTTCAAATCCTGTAGCATGTAGTTTTGTTACTCCGAAGAGGGCTACCTGATCTGAAATTCCAGACAAGTTCTAATTTCACCAAGTCTGAGATCTGTTTGTCATATGCATTTTTGCCATGCTTGTTTGAACCTGTTAATGGATGAATTGGCCGTAGCTCAGTGCTAGACTTTTGTTAAGCATCTTGTGTGCATCCCTGCCATGTATTTTGTTGTCATGTTTGGGTGTTGTAGCATGTTCATTTCGTTGCATTTAGATGCCTACTTGCTATAAATCGCAGACCGGTGTCATTTTTGAATCGCTTGCCCTTTCCAAACCGTAACTCCGATTCCAGCGTTCTTTATATCGTTTTCAAGTGATTTCATCTCATCTTTCTAGTGGCACACTTGGTTTTCCGAGTTGAGGCCAGGTTCATGAATTTCCTGTCATATCTTCATTTTGCATCCCGCATCACATCCCGCATAGCATATCATCATCGCATCGTCTTGTTTGGGTTCTTGCATGTGGTTGATTGTATCCTTGTTGCTTGTTTGTATTGTTTGGGTAGAGCCGGGAGACGATTTCACTAACGAGGAGCCCGTTGAGTTTGCTTTTGAGGATCCAGTCTACTCTGACAACTGTGCAGGCAAGATGATCCTACCCTCGAAATCACTACTATCTTTGCTATGCTAGTTTGCTTGCTCTTTTGCTATGCCATTGCAACAATGCCTACCACTTGCTTGCAAGCCTCCCAAATTTCCATGTCAAACCTCTAACCCACCTTGTCCTAGCAAACCGTTGATTGGCTATGTTACCGCTTTGCTCAGCCCCTCTTATAGCGTTGCTAGTTGCAGGTGAAGTTTGAAGGCCGTTCCTTGTTGGAACATTTATTTACTTGTTGGGATATCATTATATTGCCATGTTATCTTAATGCATCTATATACTGGGTAAAGGGTGGAAGGCTCGGCCTCTCGCCTAGTGTTTTGTTCCACTCTTGCCGCCCTAGTTTCCGTCATATCGGTGTTATGTTCCCGGATTTTGCGTTCCTTACGCGGTTGGGTTATAATGGGAACCCCTTGATAGTTCGCCTTGATTAAAGCTTTTCCAGCAATTCCCAACCTTGGTTTTACCATTTGCCACC
Source organism: Triticum urartu (assembly GCF_003073215.2). Taxonomy (NCBI): domain Eukaryota; kingdom Viridiplantae; phylum Streptophyta; class Magnoliopsida; order Poales; family Poaceae; genus Triticum; species Triticum urartu. The sequence continues at coordinate 88,290,422 of NC_053025.1, read as the reverse complement.
TAGCCTTTTCTTTCCCTTGGGTTCTGCAGACTCAAGGGTCATCTTATTTTAAACCCCCCGAGCCAGTGCTCCTCTGAGTGTTGGTCCACCGGTCAGCTACCGGTGGCCACCAGGGGCAACTCTGGGCTGGCCTACCCGTACCTAAGACAATCTGAGTGTGCCCTGAGAAAGAGATATGTGCAGCTCCTATTGGGATTTTTCGGCACATTCGGGCGGTGTTGTTGGTCTTGTTTTAACCTGTCGAAGTGTCTTGAATTACCGAGATACCAAGTCTGATCGGAACGTCTTGGGAGGAGGTCTATTCCTTCGTTGACCGTGAGAGCTTGTCATGGGCTAAGTTGGGACTCCCCTGCAGGGATTTGAACATTCGAAAGCCGTGCCCGCGGTTATGGGCAGATGGTAATTTGTTAATGTCCGGTTGTAGATAACTTGAACATTAACTTAATTAAAATGAAACAACTGAGTGTGTTACCGTGATGGCCTCTTCTCGGCGGAGTCCGGGAAGTGGACACGGTGTTGGAGTAATGTTTGCGAAGGTGGTTCTCTAGTTTCTTGCTCGCGCTTTGCCTCCTCTTCTCGCTCTCTTTTGCGAATAAGTTAGCCACCATACTTGCTAGTCGCTTGCTGCAGCTCCACTCATATGTTACCTTGCCTTACCTATAAGCTTAAATAGTCTTGATCGCGAGGGTGCGAGATTGCTGAGTCCCTGTGGCTCATAGATTACTATTACACCAGATGCAGGGACTGATGATTCCGCTCCAGGAGACGCGTATGAGCTCAAGTGGGAGTTCGACGAAGACTCTCAACGTTACTACGTTTCCTTCCCCGATGATCAGTAGTGGTTCCCAGTTGGGGGTGAACGGGACCGTGTCGCATGTTGGGTTCTCTTTTATTTTGGCGCCGTAGTCGGGCCATGAGTGTTTGGATGATGTAATGTTATTTATGTACTTGATTGACGTGGCGAGTGTAAGCCAACTATGTTATCTCCCCTTTATTATTCATATTACATGGGATGTTGTGAAGATTGCCTAACTTGCGACATATGCCTTCAATGCGATTATGTCTCTAAGTCGTGCCTCGACACGTGGGAGCTATAGTCGCATTGAGGGTGTTACAAGTTGGTATCAGAGCCTTCCCCGACATTAGGAGCCCCATTGCTTGATCGTTTTAGCGGCCGAGTTGTGTCTAGAAAAATGTTTTGAGTCTTTTAGGAATTATATATCGGAGAGTTTAGGAATTCCTTTTACTTCCCAGTCTCCTCATTGCTCTGGTAAGGCATCCCGACGTAGAGTTTTGACTCTTCTCTTCTCAAATTTCACAAAATTTTGTTTAGGATCACGCGGGTATCTTGGAATCGTTCCGATGGTTTTATGATGAGAACATTGTCTTGGTGCCTCCTGTCAGGGGTTTAGTGGAAGTGTCCTGGGGAGTTGAGCTCTGAGGTGTTGTCATCATAATTTTATCGTTGCAATTCTGGAATACCTGAGTTTAGTACGCCGACATCGAAAATCTCTTTTATGCAGTTCGTTGGTGAGATAACCTCGACGCCACCCTGTACTGGGGCGGGAGTTCGGGAGTATTGCCATAACTTGTATAACGGATGCTTTTCGAAGGTTGAGGTAGATGGTTTCTGAAGTTTTCTTGGTTATGTGTTGAAGGATGGATACAGCTGGATGTAGGAATTGCTAGTTTGGGTGAGATATTATGCTTCCCCTGTATCCCCAACACCTGATTGCATAACCGGAAAGGTTCGGGAGTTTCATAGGTGGGAATTCTTGTAGCTCTAGTTCTTCTTCCACGGATATTGGTTTGAGATTGGGATTCCTTACCGATTATTCGTTCTTGATCCGTACCTTGTTGATTTATTTCTCTACCTTAATTCTACGTGGCTTCTCAATTTATGGATATCTGACCATTCAAGAGGAATGCATTCGTTCATTTTGTTCGGATGTGAAGACTATATGTTGCAATTTTCATTCCGTTGGATTCAGCTTCAATATTTGACTATCAATGTGCTAATGGTGGTCAACCTCTTCAGGATGGCTCCTTCAATGCGCACGACTCCGAATCCTGATCCGCCACCACCTCCACCTCCTCCGGAGGCATGGCAAGTTGTGATGGCCGCACCCAATGCAAACACACAGTTGATCATGCAAATTCTTCAAGAGCGCAATCAAGGCAACCAAGGGAATCAAGGCAGCAATCAGAGTCACTTTGCAACACTCAACCAGTTCCTTGCTAACGGGCCAAAGACTTTCAGCAATTGTGTTGAGGCAACCGATGCTGACGATTGGCTTGTGGATCTGTGTAAGAATTTCGAGTGCAGTAACGTCAGGACTGAGGACTTTGTCAAGTTCGCTTCCTTCCAACTCAAAGATTAGGCTGCAGAATGGTTCCAGCAGTACAAGGACTCCAGAGGTGGACGTGTTATCACTTCGGATGATTTCTGTCGAGATTTCCGAGCTCATCATATTCCCCAGAGCGTGGTTGAAAGCAAGCGTGAGGAATTCCGCAATCTGAAGCAAGGCTCTTTGTCTGTCTATGACTACAACAAGTTGTTCCAGAAGCTCGCCCGCTTTGCCAAGCAGGACGTGCCTGATGAGAAGAGCATGATATATCAGTTAAGGGGTGGTCTCAGAGAAGAAATTCAGCTAGCTCTTGTTCTCTTTGAGCCCTTGAGATACGATGAGTTCTACAACATTGCACTGAAGCAAGAGGCTGCTCAGTTGAGGTGTGATGCTTCCAAGAAGCGAGCCAGAGATGTTACTCCTTCTTCCTCTACTCAAGTGGCCAAGCAACAGAAGTATTGGCTTCCTCCTCCTCCGTTCCGTCAGCCGTATCAGCAGAAGAGCAAAGGTGGTAATGGTTCTTCCCACCCACCCAACCCTGGCTTTCAGAACAAGACTTCGTCTCAAGCTCCAAGATCGAGTGCTCCGTATCACCGTCCACTTTCAGAGGTCACGTGCAACAAGTGCCAACAGAAGGGTCACTATGCCAACAAGTATTTCAACCAGAGGCGTCTTCCTCCTCCTCCTCCTGTCAGATCGGCAAGTACAGTTGTGGTCAAGCATAACCCCAAGCATGCCAAGGTCAACTTGATGAATGCAGCTCAGGCAGAGGACTCGTCAGATGTGATCATGGGTAACCTTCCTGTTAATGATGTTCCTGCAAAAGTTCTTTTTGACACGGGTGCATCGCATTGTTTCATATCGAGACCGTTTTCATCTAAGCATGGTTTGCCTTTGCAAATTTTGCCTAGTCCATTAGCAGTTGTCTCTCCCGGCAAGCGCATGCATGCTAACTCCATTGCTCTGGATGTTACTATCACCTTGGGAGACTACAAGTTTCTATGTTCTCCAACGGTTCTTGGTGACTCGGATATTGATCTTATTCTCGGAATGGATTGGCTTTCTAAGCACAAGGCACATCTTGATTGTGCAGCAAGGAAGATTCAATTGGCTCATTCGTCTGAGGATGTAATTGTCTTTGCCGCTCATGATAATACCATTCGTCTGTTTTCTCTCAATGAGAAGGGTGAATTGGATGCTATCTCGCAAATTCCAGTCGTTTGCGAATATCAAGACGTCTTTCCAGAAGAGCTCCCAGGAATGCCTCCGCACCGGCCAGTTGAATTCGTTATTGATCTTGAGCCTGGCACGGAACCTGTGTGCAAACGTCCTTACAAGCTCGGGCCTGAAGAGTTGAAGGAGCTGAAGAAGCAACTCGATATTCAAGAGAAAATGGGTCTTATCCGGCCTAGTTCTTCTCCGTGGGGTTGTGGTGTTCTTTTTGTGAAGAAGAAGGATGGAACGGACCGACTTTGTGTTGATTACCGTCCAGTGAACAAGAAGACCATCAAGAACAAATATCCACTTCCCAACATCAACGAGCTGTTCGAACAACTCAAAGGTGCCCAAGTATTCTCCAAGCTTGATCTCCGTATGGGTTATCATCAGATTCGAATTCATGAGCAAGATATTCCCAAGACGGCTTTCAGGACAAGCTTTGGTTCATATGAATACACTGTCATGTCTTTTGGCCTCGTCAATGCTCCTCCGACGTTCTCTCGCATGATGAACTTCATCTTCAACGCCTACACCAATGACTTCGTTTTGGTCTATCTCGACGACATTCTGGTTTTCTCAAAGAACAAGGAAGATCATGCCAAGCATTTGCGTTTGGTTCTCGATAAGCTCAGGGAACACAAGTTCTACGCCAAGTTCTCCAAGTGTGAATTTTGGCTCGATGAAGTGCTTTATCTTGGTCATATCATCTCTGCCAAGGGCATTGTCGTGAATCCTGAGAAGGTGTCTGCAATTGTGAATTGGGAACCTCCTCAGAACGTGAAGCAACTCCGTAGCTTCCTCGGTCTCGCAAGCTATTGCCGAAGATTCATTGAAAACTTTTCCAAGATCACGAAGCCTCTCTCAAATATTCTTCAGAAGCACGTCAAGTATGTTTGGTCTCCGGAGTGTGACATTGCTTTCAACACATTGAAAGAGAAATTGATCACTGCTCCAGTTCTGACTCCGCCTGATGAATCCAAGCCGTACGAGGTCTTTTGTGATGCCTCTCTCCAAGGTCTTGGCGCAGTATTGATGCAAGAGAAGAAAGTTGTTGCTTATACATCTCGCCAGTTAAAGCCGAATGAGAAGAACTACCCCACTCACGATCTCGAGTTGGCGGCAGTTGTGCATGCTCTTTTGACTTGGAGACATCTTCTATTGGGAAGAAAAGTGGACATTTTCACTGATCACAAGAGTCTCAAGTACATCTTCACTCAGCCTAATCTCAACCTCAGGAAAACTCGATGGGTCGAAATGATTCAAGAGTATAATCCGAGTATCGACTATACTCTAGGCAAGGCTAATGTGATTGCTGACGCATTGAGCAGGAAAGCTTACTGCAACAGTCTGATTCTTAAGCCTTATCAACCCGAGCTTTGTGAAGCTTTCCGCAAACTTAATCTGCAAGTTGTTCCTCAAGGTTTCCTCACCAACCTGCTAGTCTCTCCTACCTTGGAAGACCAGATTCGCCAAGCCCAGCTTCTTGATGCTATGGTGAAAAAGGTGAAGATTGGGATTGCCAAGAGTCAGTCCAAGTACAAGTGCTACCGCCTTGATGACAAGGACACTCTCTTCTTCGAGGATCGTATTGTTGTACCCAAAGGTGAACTTCGTAAAGTGATCATGAACGAGGCTCACAATTCTCTCCTCTCCATCCACCCTGGGAGCACGAAGATGTATCAGGACCTCAAGCAAGCTTATTGGTGGACTCGAATGAAGCGCGAGATCGCTCAATTCGTGAATGAATGTGATGTCTGCAGAAGAGTGAAGGCAGAACACCAAAGGCCAGAAGGTCTCCTCCAACCTCTTGCCATTCCAGAATGGAAGTTTGACCACATTGAAATAGACTTCGTGACTTGGTTTCCAAAGTCCAAGCATGGCAATGATGCTATATTCGTTGTCATCGACAAACTCACCAAAGTGGCTCACTTTCTGCCTATCAAAGAGTCGATCACTGCAGCTCAATTGGCGGAACTCTATACCTCTCATATTGTCTCTCTGCACGGTATTCCTCAAGTGATCTCTTCAGACCGTGGCAGCATCTTTACCTCGAAGTTTTGGGATTCTTTTCAGAAAGCCATGGGCACGAACATCCGCTTCAGCACAGCTTTCCATCCTCAAACTAGTGGTCAAGTCGAGCGTGTCAACCAGATTCTTGAAGATATGCTCAGGGCTTGTGTGATCTCCTTCGGCATGAAGTGGGAGGATTGTCTTCCTTATGCTGAATTCTCCTACAACAATAGTTTTCAAGCAAGTTCGGGCAAGGCCCCATTTGAAATTCTGTATGGCAGGAAGTGCCGTACCCCTCTCAACTGGTCTGAAACCGGTGAACGTCAGCTTTTGGGTAATGACTTAATCACAGAAGCAGAAGAAATGTGCAAAGTCATTCGTGATAACCTCAAAGCAGCCCGATCCCGTCAGAAGAGCTACTATGATAGTAAGCACCGTGATTTGGCTTTTGAGATTGGAGATCATGTTTACCTCCGTGTCTCTCCTATGAAAGGTACTCGTCGCTTCGGTATCAAAGGGAAGCTTGCCCCTAGATACGTGGGACCTTTCAAGATTTTCAGCAAGAGAGGCGACCTCGCCTATCAACTCGAGCTTCCTTCAAACTTTGCAAATGTTCATGACGTGTTCCATGTCTCTCAGCTTCGAAAGTGCTTCAAGAATCCTGACCGCACCGTCAACTTCGAGGACATGGAGCTCCTAGAAGATCTCTCTTACCGTGAGCACCCAGTTGCTATTCTTGAAAAGACTGAACGCAAGACTCGCAACAAGTCAATCAAATTTCTCAAAGTCAAGTGGTCACACCATTCCGACCGTGAAGCTACCTGGGAACGCGAGGATCACCTCCGTTCTGAGTATCCGGCGTTCTTTCAGTCCTAGATCTCGGGACAAGATCCTTTCGTAGTGGTGGAGTGTTGTAACACCCCGGATGTAACTTTCCCAATTTGTACTCCAGCTCTTGCCGTTTCCGGCGTTAAGTTATATTTATTTTCTCGGGTTCAGGTCTTTGTCTCCGTGTGTTGTTGTCGTTGTCATGCATCTCATATCATTTCATCATGTGCATTGCATTTGCATACGTGTTCGTCAAATGCATTCGAGCATTTTCCCCGTTATCCGTTTTGCATTCCGGCGCTTCGTTCTCCTCCGGTGGCCATTTCTAGATTTCTTCCGTGTCGGGGGATTAAACATTTCCGGATTGGACCGAGACTTGCCAAGCGGCCTTGGTTTACTACCGGTAGACCGCCTGTCAAGTTTCGTATCATTTGGACTTCGTTTGATACTCCAACGGTTAACCGAGGGACCAAAAAGGCCTCGTGTGTGTTGCAGCCCAACACCCCTCCAATTTGGCCCAAAACCCACCTAACTCTTCTCCATCATCTAGAGCGTTCGATCACGATTGTGTGGCCGAAAACCACACCTCATTTGGACTCTCCTAGCTCCCTCTACCCCTATATATAGATCCCCACATTCCAAATCCCGGGCGAAACCCTAGAAATCGTCCCCGCGCCACGCCGGACAAAAATCCCGCCGCCAAACTTTGTCCGCCCCGCCGCCCGCACCAACCGGAAGGCGTCAGGTGTCCCGCCGCCTCGCCTCGCCGCGGGCCGCCGCCTCCGCCGCGAGCCGCCGTCGCCGGACCGCGTCGCCGGCCCCGCCGCCTCCGCCCGCCCCGCGTCGCCCCGCTGGCCCCGCCGCCTCCTCCGTCTTCGCCCCTCGCCTCGGCCTCTCCCTCCGGCGCTGGCGAATAGGAGCTCCGGCGAGAGCTCCGGTGGACCTCAGATTGCGTGCCCGATCTAGATCCGGTTCGCGATGAACAGTAAACCCTAGAGGTTGATTTTTTTGCCTATGTCCCGAAATTCTCAGTCCATATGCACATGTTCGTAGCCCCGTAACTTTGCATCCATAGCTCCGATTCATGCATATAGCATATCAAAATGTTCACCTCAGAGAGTACATCATTTCATTCCATTGCATCATTTTCATTTGAGCTCATCTTGATGCCCGAAATGCTGTTAGAAGAGGGCTACTTGAGTTAATTGTCAGATCTGCTACTCCGTTTAGCACTTTTGTCATTTTTGCCATGATTATTGTGTGCATGATATGCCCTGATGCTCTACATGTGTTTTGTTAAGGGTTTTGTCATATTTCCAGACGGTGCAACCCATGTATTTTTGTGATGAGTGTGGTGACTAGTGCAAGCTTGCAAAGTGGTGCACTTGCTAATTCTGTTTCCAGGGACTTAGAAATTCCACAAGTCCTTGATCTGTTTATTTCATGATGCCATATGTTCATGTTGTTTCCTAGTGATCCGTGCCTCTTTTGAGGATGATCAGTAAGGATGTTTTGTTAAACTTGTAGTGCTCTATCCATCCATGTCTTTGTTTGCAATTATGGAGCACCCTAGCTTGAGTCAATCGAGCTCTACTTTTGCTACTTTGGGAATCTAGGCAGATTGTCAACTTGTTTGCAATTTTTCCGGCGATGTTGTAGTTGATCCGTGCATGCTATGCTATTGTTCTTGCCATGTATAGCTTTCATTTTGTGTGGTCTTAATGGATGTATGCTTGTCTTGCCATGACTTGCACCGTAGTAGGTGCATCGAGCTCGTAAACATGCCTACTTGAGTTATATTTCAGCATGTGCCAGTTTTCACTAAGTCTGAAAACTGATTATGTTTTTGCTATGTTCAAATGCTTGCAATTGTATTTTTTGGTCCTTTTTGGCTCAAGGTCACTAAGGGACTTTTGTTAAGCTCTTTGAGTAGCAACATGCCATGCTTTCTTTGCCATGTTCAGATCCTGTAGCATGTAGTTTTGTTACTCCGAAGAGGGCTACCTGATCTGAAATTCCAGACAAGTTCTAATTTCACCAAGTCTGAGATCTGTTTGTCATATGCATTTTTGCCATGCTTGTTTAAACCTGTTAATGGATGAATTGGCCGTAGCTCAGTGCTAGACTTTTGTTAAGCATCTTGTGTGCATCCCTGCCATGTATTTTGTTGTCATGTTTGGGTGTTGTAGCATGTTCATTTCGTTGCATTTAGATGCCTACTTGCTGTAAATCGCAGACCGGTGTCATTTTTGAATCGCTTGCCCTTTCCAAACCGTAACTCCGATTCCGGCGTTCTTTATATCGTTTTCAAGTGATTTCATCTCATCGAAATTGTCCCTAAGCAATTGACTACTTTACTAGACCGATAGTGCTACCTCTTGAGCACTGCATTGGTCTTCCCTTGAAGAGGAAAGGGTGATGCAGCAAAGTAGCGTAAGTATTTCCCTTAGTTTTTGAGAACCAAGGTATCAATCCAGTAGGGGGCCATGCACGAGTCCCTCGCACCTACACAAACAAATAAAATCCTCGCAACCAACGCAATAAAGGGGTTGTCAATCCCTTCACGGTCACTTACGAAAGTGAGATCTGATGGATATGGTAAGATAATATTTTTGGTATTTTTATGATAAAGATGCAAAGTAAAGAAAGCAAAATAAACGAAAAAGGAAATAGCTTGTTGATGGAAGATTAATATGATGGAAAATAGACCTGGGGGCCATAGGTTTCACTAGTGGCCTCTCTCGAGAGCATAAGTATTACGGAGGGTAAACAAATTACTGTTTAGCAATTGACAGAATTGAGCATAGTTATGAGAATATCTAGGTATGATCATGTATATAGGCATCACGTCCGAGACAAGTAGACTGACTCCTGCCTGCATCTACTATTATTACTCCACACATCGACCTCTATCCAGCATGCATGTAGATTATTAAGTTCAAAAGAACAGAGTAACGCTTTAAGCAAGATGACATGATGTAGAGGGATAAACTTGGAACACCCCGGATGTAATTTACCTTATATGTATCCCAACTCTTGCTGTTTCCGGCGCTAAGTTATTTTATTTTCCTCGTTGTCTGGTTTTTGCCTCCGTGTGTTGTTGTCTTTGTCATGCTTCTCATATCATGTCATCATGTGCATTGCATTTGCATACGTGTTCGTCTCATGCATCCGAGCATTTTCCCCTTTGTCCGTTTTGCATTCCGGCGCTCCTATGTCACCCGGTGCCCCTTTCTACCTCTTTTCGTGTGTGGGGGTTAAACATTCCTGGATTGGACCGAGACTTGTCATGCGGCCTTGGTTTACTACCGGTAGACCGCCTGTCAAGTTGTCAGGACCCCGATTCCAAATCACATCGATCTAGCCGGTAACACCTCATATCACTTTGCGGCCTCACGCACGGTATCCCCACGTGTGTCGGCTTACCCTGGCCCAGGACCGTTTGCGCCTTTTGGCTCGCATATATGATTGTGTCGCTAGCATCCATATGACAGAGAACCCGGGCCGACATGGCTAGTTGTGAACCCAAAGCGGCACTAACCTATGGGAACAGGCATACATGATTCACATCGAGCGTGTCGGTCTGCAGCATGTGAATCCGGGCTGTAGCAATGGGCTAACAGGACTCCAGGGAACCCGGGCTGTAGCAGGCTAGGCAGGACTCCGGATGTCACGGCGTGACATTTCCCCGAAGGGACAGACACAGGAACGAAGTGAAACACATGCCGGCCAGTCAAGTGTCCTGAGCTGTAGTGCTGGGCTAGCAGGACTCCGGTGAACCGGGCTGTAGCGGACTACTATGGCTCAAGGAAGCACTAGACTACATTTCCCCATAAGAGAGACTGCCAAGGATAAACAACTAGATTGTCGGATTCCACACATAGCAATACACGTCACACGTACGCATAACATGCAAGTATGTGTTGTACAACATGGCATCACAACATAACGCAAACTCATATAGATAAAGGCTCAGAAGAGCCACATAGCATTAATACAAATAGGGGTCACATGACCCATCATTTAGAGCATACAAGCAACGGAAGCATTACATGTCTGAGTACAGACAACTACAAAAGAAAAAGGCTAAGAAACCTAGTCTGTCCCAGGTCCACCCTGCCGGGTGCCACTCGGTAGAAAAATAGCACTAGCTATAAACACCAGAAACTATTTGCAACTCCTGGACAGAGATCAAGTTGGCTAATAAGTCGAGAGAGGTCGAGTTACCGGAACCCAATATGTGGTAGTAGCTAGTCCTTGGACAACATACACAGAACTCAATTCTTAGGGACGGTTCCAGTGAGACAACCCACCATGTACTCCTACATGGCCTCTCACCGCTACCTTTACCAAATCAAGTTCACACGCTTAACTCTCATTACCAGAACATATCATAACACTCCAATCCATTCCCAATGAATCAGACCTGACACAACTCTAAGCAATAGCAGGCATGGCATGGTAGAAGCACAACATGGCTCAAACAACTCCTACACATGCTAGTGGGTTTCAACTATTTACTGTGGCAATGACAGGTCATGGAGAGGAATGGGTTCAACTACCGCAGCATAAAGTAGCAGTTGAATCGTTGTTGTCCTAATGCAGTAAAAGGGAGCAGGACCGAGAGAGTGGGATTGTATCGGAATGAACAAGGGGGTTTGCTTGCCTGGTAGATCAACAGGGGGGCACTGCTCCTCTGATAGGTACTCTGGATCGGTCTCCGGAGCAGGACCTATCAAGAAGGAACGGTGTCGACAATCAATACACAAGCATATGCAACAATATGATGCATGAACATGGCATGAAGATGTGATGTTGTTTGAGCTAATGCAACTAGCATTCATTTGGTTAAAGTCCATTTGAACCAAAGATTCAAATGCATCTTTAACATAAGCTCTTATAATTGCCATTCAT
>NC_053025.1:88237093-88278104 GCF_003073215.2 Triticum urartu | reverse complement strand
GGGGGGACGCATGACTTTATTACCTCATGTTTGGTTTCCTCCAAAATCCATCTGAAGTAGCCATCCATTGGAACTCCACATGAATCTTGGGTAGCCATTCATTTATTCCAAATAATCAAAGAAAAACCTCGTGCAATAATCTTGTCCAAAATTCTTTTGCTTTCCCTTCATCCCAAAGGGACTTAATTTTGATCAGATCTATCACTAGAATTGACCACAGAACCTACACAACTCATGGAATTCATCGACCTTTGGGCCTTTTTCGCTTGAAATGCCTCTCGGTCCTTTTTGGTATGACCCAAATTACTGGAGTTGGGTTGTGCTTGGGTGTACTTTCCAAGCTTTGCATATTGCGCACAATTCCACATAAGCTACCCCCATTTCAGGACTTTAAGATTTGGAAGGCTCCTGGCCCAAAGTCATAAAAGCAACCTCTAATTGCATGTTGCTTCGCGATTATATCCTTGTGGCACACATGCAAACATATGGAGATAACCGTTCAACCGTACACAATAGTTTCGTCACTGAATTCACAACTTACATGTGCAGGAACAACTTTTCCCTTGGGTGAAGCTATAAACAACAAAGGGATGGTGTGAAATGGGCTCGATACTGTTGGATTAACGGGCTTGCCCTGCTTATGGGCCAAATGCTTCTTACTATCTCTTTTGGGCAACATTGTTGCATGTATTCTAGATGGGAAAGATGGAAGAATGTTTGGAAGGTCAATATCATTGCAATAGATCAGGGACACATCTTGAACAAAGTGGTGATCAAGCCACCAGCCTTGCCAAAGTAACTATAATCGCGACGACTGCATGTAGCTCTTCTTCCACAAGATTCACACGAATGTTAGTGTCATCGGCAAACATGTAGATCTTGCAACAAGCCAAACGCCCCTTGATAGGGTTTTAGGACATCAGATATCCCACCTTAACTCTCTTGTGAAAGGGGTTGATGGCAGAAACGAATAGCATATGCAAAAACATATATCCTTGATGCAAGACATGCGCGTGGGTGAGGGGGGGGGGCAGGAGGGCGGCCGCCCCGGGTCCCCCAACATCGAGGGGCCCCCTCCCGCACAAGTACGCAGGCCAGCCCATGAACTTCTCGAGCATGGTGCTAGGATCGTACAGGCGAGGGCATAACCCATTGATCGATCTGCTGAGAGTTAGACGCATGAGCGCACGGCCGAGATCGTATCTTTATCGTTGCGTATTGCGCTCATAGTTGTACGTAGTAGGGAATATAAAGGAGGGCATCAGAGAAGCAGGTCATCTAATCTCCTTGATGTCAATAAAATGGTCGTCTAATCTCCTCAGTCCCTATTTTCCAAAAGCCCTAATCCGAGGTTCCCATCGTCCGCCGCCAACGATCTCTCATGGTGCCCCTGCATAGTGAAGGTCATCTATCCGCTGCAATCACACGAGTATACGACCCCGTCTGAATTCCTTCAATATGCGTTCCACATGCTTCCGTCGATCCTGCCACCATCTCACCGGAAGAGGTTTGTTGTTCTCTAATTTTCATACCCTCTGATGAATGCATATGTACCAAGATGACTAGTGTTGTAATGATTCAATCATATCTAGGATGGTAGGTAATTATGCCAAAGATTCCCCTGGCTACATTAGGCCCTTCCCAGTGCTCCACGATGTATAGGTGCTAAGGGCACCACGGAGGCAAAAAAGTGATGAGACAAATCAATTAAAGAGAAGAGATAACATTATGGTGACCCGGAAGAAAACGGTGCTAAGCGCGTGGACCTATGCAAAATGACTGCCAACCAATGTATGGAGGAATTTAATTGTTAAACAATTCAATGAAGAAAAACTTAGCTACAAAAGCCAAGCACCTATGCATTGGGGAGACTAGTTGCTAAGGTTTTTACTGCACTTAGCATCTCATTTATAAGCACCAATGCATTGGAAATGACCTTAAGGGAGTCATCTTTACAAAGAATGAAGAGAACATCATTTTTATTCAAGTCACCAAAACCATTGAGAGAACTTAACTTTATCCAGGTATGCTATTTATTTATGAATTTGCCTTCATACCTTCAACCTTGGCTATTTTTGGTTCTCTAGTAGATTAATTAATAAGTATGTTAGTGCCAAATATATAATTTACACTATAACATTTTTTGTTGCAATTAGAGAATTTTTTGCATGCTATAAGTCAGTCATGTTATGTTTCTAGTTTCGCCACTAAGTGTGATAGAATTACAGAGAGAAACTATTTACAAAATTTTCAGGAGTAATACTAGTACTTCAGAAATGAATCAATGATGAGACTAACATCAACCCCATCATAGGAGACTTTGCATCGAGTATTAGAAGAAATTGTTAAGGTAATACATACAAGTTATCTGATATAAATATTTAGTTTGAATGCATAACAAATTTATTAGTAATAGTGATTATTTTTGTTATATTAAAGGGCCCGGAGTTTTTGTTTGGCCCCGGGCCCCGAAAACCCCCATGGGGGAGGGGGGGCACTTGGTTCACGTCAACAAAACTCACAACAAGGACCCTGTGACCATCCAGAAAAATGACTACGATCGAAAACCCCGGCTCCTCAGCGATTTGGTCTTCCTGGCCGTTAGATTCGTTTGCTTGATGGAGTTCCGGCCGTCGGATCAAGCCGCTGGAAGACCTCGTCCGTCCGATCGAATCCGGTCCCCCTGTAGCATAGTTGATCTCGTCTGGCTCGCGGTGTCGCTCGCTCCGTCCATTCGACCGGGACACGCTGACTTGTGGGACCCCTCGTGTGTGGGCCGCGCCTGTCGGCGGCTGTGGCTAGGAGGCACCTTATGTAAGTCTTTTGCGGTCCAAATATCGTGCCACCGCCAGTAGTTTTGCCACCCCGCCGAGGGCATTTGCGAGATTTTGCGTGCGTGGCCGCGCGTGGCGTCGTGTGGGTGGTTGCGTTTGGCATAGGAGTGAGGAGGGTCCCCGATTGGGTGAGAACCCTAGCCAAATATCTGCCACGCCCCTCTCCCCTTCTCTACCGCAGCCGCCGCCGCTCTCCATCCAAACCCTAACTGTGCCCGCCTCCCTTCCTCCCACCGTCGTCTCCTTCGCCGCCGGGAGCTCAGCCGGGTCGCTGTCGCGGGGTCCCTCCTCGGCCTGCTCGTGCTCGCAGAGGCCGAGGCAGCCGCGCCGCCTCTGTCGCCGGCAGGAGGGGGCCCCGACAGCAGCCTCTGTCGCCGGCAGGAGGGGGCCCCGGCAGCCGCCGCGCAGCCCGACGAACAGGAGCTCCCCGGCGTGGTTCCCTCGACGCAGGGATGCTTCCTCCGTCCACTGCCTGCTCCGTGCCGATGCGTGATTCCGCAATGGCCTGCCTCAGCGCCGCCATCGACTGCTACACCTCCTCCTTCCTCCCCCAATCTCCTTCTTCCTGGTCGACAGCTCGATCCCTGGAATCCCAGGCGATTGATTGATTGGTTGATTGGCTCGTTTGTTTGTTTCCATGCAATTGCGCTCTACCCCTGCGTCGTCATGTACTGGGTGAACCAGGGCATCTGCCACTTCCGCCGCAAGGATGGGCCGTCGCTGGGCTGGATCTGCTGTCACGCTCCTTGATCTATGGGTAAGCCTTCGTTTTGACCTGTTCTTCGTCATCTGCTTCACCTGAGCCGGGATCTTGACATTTGTTTTGCTGTCGACTGGTCGTAGTCGCTCCTTATTTTGGTCGACCCCCTTGCCGGCTCATCGTTGGATCTGTGGCAGCCTTCGCATCTCCGTCCAGGGACCTGCAGGTTGACCCCTCTTCTCCTTCTTCTCTATGCTGAAGTTGAACGGTGCTTTGGCTTGCACTGGAGATATTCTGCTAGGTTCATGCGTAGTTAGGTTCATGCAGAGGACATGTGGCTAGGTTCATACAGAGGTGATTCTTTTCTCTTGAACCGTCTGCTTAATCTTGCTAGGCCCCTACTCATGGGTGTCCTGCTGTTTCTTTTAGTTTCTTTGGGCACCTTGTGTAGGTTTCTACAGAGTGGATGTTTGTTTTTATCACTCCATTAGGTGCTTGGATCTGCCTAGGTTCTTAGGATTTGTTTGTTGCTGGCTTTATACCAGCTTTTGTTTGCTTAATAATTTTGTCAGGTACCTGCCCTTTTACTTATCAGGGGGTTGGGGAAGATCTGTTTTAGACTTATCTTTCTTTAGTTTTGTTGGGTCCCTCAGTTAGGTTCCTCTCTAGAGAATCTTTGTTTGTTTCCTGTCCCGGAGATGGTCAGAGAAGCTTTGTTTGTTTGCTTAGTGAGTGACAAATCAGGGTGATGGTTTGGCTATGAAATGGCTACTACATTAGATTATGTGTTTTATCCATCCGGGGTTTATTTATATGTGCTTCTTGATGTATCCGGAGATTGTGTGTGTGATTAGAGAAGGTTCACGTTAGAAACTTGGAATATGTTGACTTGCTAAAAGTTCTACAGGAATATTATCATATGTGTACTTATACCAAAAAGACCAAAGTTTGTATGCTTTATTCTGTCATTAAGTATGTTCCTTTTGATGCATGCAACACAAGTCTACAATTCTTGAGAGAAATTTTGAAATGCTCAAGTGTGCAGCCTACGATCGAAAACCCCGGCTCCTCAGCGATTTGGTCTTCCTGGCCGTTAGATTCATTTGCTTGATGGAGTTCCGTCCACCGGATCAAGCTGCTGGAAGACCTCGTCCGTCCGATCGAATCCGGTCCCCCTATAGCATAGTTGATCTCGTCTGGCTCGCGGTGTCGCTCGCTCCGTCCATTCGACCAGGACACGCTGACTTGTGGGACCCCTCGTGTGTGGGCCGCGCCTGTCGACGGCTGTGGCTAGGGAGGCGCCCTGTGTAAGTCTTTTGCGGTCCAAATATCGTGCCACCACCAGTAGTTTTGCCACCCCGCCGAGGGCATTTGCGAGATTTCGTGTGCGTGGCCGCGCGTGGCGTCTTGTGGGTGGTTGCATTTGGCATAGGAGTGAGGAGGGTCCCCGATTGGGTGAGAACCCTAGCCAATTATTTTCCACGCCCCTCTCCCCTTCTCTACCGCAGCCGTCGCCGCTCTCCATCCAAACCCTAACCGTGCCCGCCTCCCTGCCCCCCACCGTCGTCTCCTTCGCCGCCGGGAGCTCAGCCGGGTCGCTGCCGCGGGGTCCCTCCTCGGCCTGCTCGCACTCGCAGAGGCCGAGGCAGCCGCGCCGCCTCTGTCGCCGGCAGGAGGGGGCCCCGGCAGCAGCCTCTGTCGCCGGCAGGAGGGGGCCCCGGCAGCCGCCGCGCAGCCCGACGAACAGGAGCTCCCCGGCGTGGTTCCCTCGACGCAGGGATGCTTCCTCCGTCCACTGCCTGCTCCGTGCCGATGCGTGATTCCGCAATGGCCTGCCTCAGCGCCGCCATCGACTGCTACACCTCCTCCTTCCTCCCCCAATCTCCTTCTTCCTGGTCGACAGCTCGATCCGTGGAATCCCAGGCGATTGATTGATTGGTTGATTGGCTCGTTTGTTGGTTTCCATGCAATTGCGCTCTGCCCCTGCGCCGTCATGTACTGGGTGAACCAGGGCATCTGCCACTTCCGCCGCAAGGACGGTCCGTCGCTGGGCTGGATCTGCTGTCACGCTCCTTGATCTATGGGTAAGCCTTCGTTTTGACCTGTTCTTCGTCATCTGCTTCACCTGAGCCGGGATCTTGACATTTATTTTGCTGTCGACTGGTCGTAGTCGCTCCTTCTTTTGGTCGACCCCTTGCCGGCTCATCATTGGATCTGTGGCAGCCTTCGCATCTCCGCCCAGGGACCTGCAGGTTGACCCCTCTTCTCCTTCTTCTCTATGCTGAAGTTGAACGGTGCTTTGGCTTGCACTGGAGATATTCTGCTAGGTTCATGCGTAGTTAGGTTCATGCAGAGGACATGTGGCTAGGTTCGTACAGAGGTGATTCTTTTCTCTTGAACCGTCTTCTTAATCTTGCTAGGCCCCTACTCATGGGTGTCCTGCTGTTTCTTTTAGTTTCTTTGGGCACCTTGTGTAGGTTTCTACGGAGTGGATGTTTGTTTTTATCACTCCATTAGGTGCTTGGATCTGCCTAGGTTCTTAGGATTTGTTTGTTGCTGGCTTTATACCAGCTTTTGTTTGCTTAATAATTTTGTCAGGTACCTGCCCTTTTACTTATCAGGGGGCTGGGGAAGATCTGTTTTAGACTTATCTTTCTTTAGTTTTGTTGGGTCCCTCGGTTAGGTTCCTCTGTAGAGAATCTTTGTTTGTTTCCTGTCCCGGAGATGGCCAGGTCAGAGAAGCTTTGTTTGTTTGCTTAGTGAGTGACAAATCAGGGTGATGGTTTGGCTATGAAATGGCTACTACATTAGATTATGTGTTTTATCCATCCGGGGTTTATTTATATGTGTTTCTTGATGTATCCGGAGATTGTGTGTGTGATTAGAGAAGGTTCATGTTAGAAACTTGGAATATGTTGACTTGCTAAAAGTTCTACAAGAATATAATCATATGTGTACTTGTACCAAAAAGACCAAAGTTTGTATGCTTTATTCTGTCATTAAGTATGTTCCTTTTGATGCATGCAACACAAGTCTACAATTTTTGAGAGAAATTTTGAAATGCTCAAGTGTGCAGCCAAATATAGCTGTATATGTCAGGACCCCGATTCCAAGTCACATTGATCTAGCCGGTAACACCTCATATCACTTTGCGGCCTCACGCACGGTATTCCCACGGGTGTCGCCATACCATGGCCCGGGAACGTTTGCGCCTTTTGGCTCACGTATACGATAGTGTCGCTAGCATCCATATGTAAGAGAACCCGGGCCGACATGGCTAGTCGTGAACCCAAAGCGACACCAACCTATGGGGACAGGCATACATGAGTCACATCGAGCATGTCGGTCAGCAGCGTGTGAATCCGGGATGTAGCAATGGGCTAATAGGACTCCAGGAACCCGGGCTGTAGCAGGCTAGGCAGGACTCCGGATGTCACCGCGTGACATTTCCCCTAAGGGACAGACACAGGAACGAAGTGAAACACATGCCGGCCAGTCAAGTGTCCTGAGCAGTAGTGCTGGGCTAGCAGGACTCCGGTGAACCGGGCTGTAGCGGACTACTATGGCTCATGGAAGCACTAGACTACATTTCCGCATAAGAGAGGCTGCCAAGGATAAACAACTAGATTGTCGGATCCCACACATACCAATCATTTCAATCATACACATAATATGCTCGATATGTGTAAATACAACATGGCATCACAACATAACTCTATGACTCAAGTATTTATTCATTAGGCTCCGAGGAGCGAGATATTACAAACATGGGTCTCATGACCCAACAATCATAGCATACAAATCAAAGCACATGCGGAAGCTTAACATGTCTGAGTACAGACATCTACAAATGAAAAAGGCTAAGAAGCCTGACTATCTACCAGATGCTGCCGAGGGCACAAGATCATAGCTGAGGTATCAAGCTAAACGTCGAAGTCCACACAGAACTACTAGCGAGACTGACGTCTCTCTGCAAAACATAAATTAAGCAAGCGTGAGTACAAAAGTACTCAGCAAGACTTACATCAGAACTAGCTACATATGCATCAGTATCAACAAGGGGGGTGGTGGAGTTTAACTGCAGCAAGCCAGCTTTGACTCAGTGGCTAACCTGAACTACGACTGCAAGCAACTCTTTTGAGGTGGCGCACACGAGTCCACATATTCACCATATCAATACCCCACTATGGATCCGCTCCCGTCTCCCTACGAGAACGCCATCCATAGCACTCACGCTTATCTTGCGCATTTTAGAGTATCCACTTTCACTTGTCTATGAACTGTTATAGGCAACCCAGAAGTCCTTTACTGTGGACGCGGCTATTCGAATAGTTTTATACCCTGCAGGGGTGTACTTCGTCACACATGTTTCCACCACTTAGCGTCTGCACACGACATGTGCTCGGCAGACTTCAAGCGAAAGCCGACGTGGGTGTAGACCACGACCTGACTAACCGCACAAGTCTCTAGTCCAGGTTTATCGCCTATTCGGGTTCCATCCGCGAGGAGATCCGACCGGAGTTTCGCTCACAGCCCAAAACGATGTGTGCAGGGTTCCCGAGACACCAAACAGGCGCCCGGTACACCATGCCACGGTGTATCTACCGCATCATAGCCAACCCCTGGGGTCAGCGCTACGCACGGCCACCAACACATAGAACACGATGAGCGAGTCGATGAGCTCGGGGAGGGGCTGATGAGGACGGGAGGTCGCCGGCGATCTCGGCGGCCGAACGACGAAGACGAGGTCGGGGTGGTCGCGTCGAGGCGCGCGAGCGCTCGGGGCTCGGGCAAGACGACGTAGCGGACCGCGGCGGCTCTTCTGGACACGCTGGATGGGCGAGGGAGGGCCGGTGGACGCAGCAACGACGAGCGACGGCGACGGCAGCACTCGGTGGCGCTGTGAAAGCGAGTAGAGGAGGGAGATGGAGTCCTGGGAGAGAGGGGAGAGGTGCAAGGGGTCGAGAGGAGTGTGTGGCGCCCTCGGGTGCCTCCAGCGGCGAGCAGGTAAGCAGGAGGTGGCCGGCGCATGCCGGCGCGCGGTGGGCACACGCCCTCGCGTCCTTCTCTCAAGAGGAGGACGACGACTGGCAGATGGCTGCGTGGGCTGGGCTTCACAGTAACTGGGCCGAGGTAGGCTACACGTAAGTTTGTGTTCTGTTTTATTTTTCTGTTCTGTTTTCTATTTTTTTTGTAATTGTTTTGACTTAAATAAAATGCCAAGGCATTTTCAAAAACCCTGAAAATAATTGTGGGCACTTTTGAAAATATTTCCAATAGCCCTCAACCACTTTCAGAATTATTTGGGCATTTTAATTATTTATAGCAATTAAATGCCAAATTCAAATACTTTATGAATTCATTCAAAAATCCAAAGTGACCTAGGAAAATGTGCACCATTTTTGGCAGAGGTTCTAGACCAATTCAAAAATGATGAACTTTTCCAAAGGAATTTTGGGTTCATTGAAAATGATTTTCTTATTTGAACCTAGTTGGATTCATCTGTGCTAGGGTTTCAACAGTCCCCAATTCAAATTCATAAGAATTTAAACATGATGCAACACATGACTATCTAGCTCAGAGCATACTAGAACTAGGTATGTGACAACTCACCCCCACTAAAATAAGAATCTCGTCCTGAGATTCAAGAAGTGAAGTAAGAAGACAGAAGGGTCACAAAACTATCACAGTCTTCTCGATCCAACTGCCCTTCTCGAAGATACCGATATATTGCATCACATTGATCTTGACGTCTTTGTTTTCGAGATCTTCATTCAACACGATGACGACGGGAGGAAACTCTACAGGATTGATCTTCTCGAAGATCAAGCAAATCATGATCAATTCACGGAATGAGATGTTGAAACATCTCGAGTTGAGACACAAAACACATCGAGAGGGATGGAAGAACAAACGACGAGGTTTGATTTGGTGGGCAACAATCCCACGCTTAGAGAGACCGTGGATGGTGTCAAGGTGGCGAGGAAACAATTGCCATGATCCCATAACGGGGCACCTTGGGAAAGGTGACTCGTAGGGTTATTCCCTTAAATGGCAAAAAGAATTACTTTTGATATCTAGATCATTGAAACTCTTTATACCAGCCTAAGGCAATCACAATAGATCGTTTGGTGGAGTTCAAAGGAATGGCATATCTGGATTCGAATGGATGATGTGGACTACCTTGTTGAAGACAACGCAAGGAATGATTTTTGCTTATCATCAGAAATGGATGGGACCCATGGTAGGACCACTTTTGAAGGTGGTCCTGACCATGAATTACCGAGAAGGGTAGTCCAAGGATGAATGGCACAATGGCGGTGCAATCTAGGAACAAAATGCAAATGCTGGGAATGATTCTAGTAACTAGGGAGAAACTCAACAGTAGAGAGTGATTCCACTGTTAGGAAGGTTATGGCATAATCGAAGAAACTGAGAGGAGATCCCAATTAATGCCGACGATAATCCTAGTGCTTGAGCGTGCTCTCAAGAACTTGAGCATTTCCATAATCATCAAGTTTTACCAATATCCGTGTCAAGGATCCTGGCAACACAACATACTACCATGACGAATAGTGATGGATGATGCAGATGTAAAGGGAGATAACACCTTCTCTGATTTCACCTTAGAGAGGCCAAGGAATCAAAATCTGGATGATTGACCGAGAGACATTTAGCACCCTGCTTCTAATGTTCTCCTTGATGTGCTAGCATAACCCATTTATTGATATAGTTTGGTATCTAGGACATCAAGTAAAAGGTCGGACTTCGGGAACTCAAAAATCCATAAGGAACTACTATTGGAATAAATTCTACGAGATCCTTATGGGGAGGTGGCCAACTTCTTCAAACAAGATACTACAATAATAGGTCTTCCGGTTGGGTGTGTTGGCCACGTCATCCACTTTACCGGTTATCGAGAGACCAATATTATAGTTCTTGGGAGAACATCCCAACCATCACATCTGCCTGAGATTCAGATCTGGTTGGTGTCAGGATATTTCAGACTCATCGAGTCTAGAAAGAAAATGAAAGTTTGAAACACAAATCGACAAGATGACATTGCGAGATTCTCAGGAAATGGACTATGGTAGTAAGCTCCAAAACATGAGTTGGTTCTGCTAAACACATGTGAACACGCTGTCCCAGACAAGCATGACCACAGGGTGGTCTTATAATGAACCACTACCGAGTCCTGGTTGGGAACCATCATCAAGGATATCGAAGTCCTAGCATAAGTCATATGATTAGCTCTTATGGAGGACTTCTTCTCCCTGAACAAATGAATCAGTGGCTTGGTGTGCTAGGGATACGTATGGAATGAAGATGATCAGTCTATCAGACCATAGAATACTTCGCACGTGCATGAATATCTCACACCAATCCCAATCGGAAATCTTCAGCAATGTGATGGTGGATTTCTCCCAAGAACATGAATTGGTCTCTCGATACAAATGAAGACTCAACACACCCACCGAAACCTCTGGACGTTTGATGAGGACGAGTTGCCACTCCCTAAAGTATCCGTAGAAACACCAAATTTTTTCCTCAGCATTGTCCTCACAACTTAAGTGAGTATTTGAGTTCCCGAATAATCCGACCTTTTAACTGATCCCTAGTACACGACCTTATCCAAAGAGATCAGCATCTAGCACATCAAGGGAGAGCCAAGAAGCAGTGCTTAATGATCTCGTCAAACATCAGATTGATCGCCTTGCCCTTTCCCAATAGATACTACGTAAGGTTATCTTCCCATTAGCTCTGCATCATGCATCAGCTAATGTCTTCATTAGCGAGTTCTTGTCGTGCTCTCAGTTGAAAAATGCTGCGCAAAAATGAATTGTGACTTAAACTTGTATGTGATAATGGAAAAGCTCACGTTCTGAGAGCACCCGAAGGCAATCATGAAAAATCTCGGATTAATTGGATCTCCTTCCTGTTTCTCATATATAGCCTCATAACTCCGGCCGCCTCCTCTAACCCGTACATTTACTTTATTTCCGACCGTAACATAAATCGAGGCACCCCAAGCTAGTTGCTTTTCGGTTTTGCCTAAGTTGGCACGCGCATGGGCCATCTCGCGTAGTTTGGATCCAAAAGCGCGCTAAGTCTTGGCCGTTATACTCATTTCGGGTGTCAGACCACTCTGTATCAAAACGTACCTACAAATGGATAGTGGACTGATCCCCCTCGTTCTGAGACAACGCTTAACCGGTGATGATAAAGAATGCAAATATTTGTCAGTCCTTTTTCCGAGTTGGGCATCCCCGATTCCCCTATTCTTCCATTCACCGTATGCAATCGAGTCAGGGATTCGTAATTAGATCGAAATCCAAGGGATTTGCTGAGGATAATTCCTACATCACCATCCCGATCATGGCCTATCCCATTCCGGATCGCCTGAGGCATCCGAACTCGCTTGAACATCTGCGTGTGGTGTTCGTCGACCTGCACCATTAGAGACCATTAGCCAGAAGGGTTCCAGGACGACCCTCAAGGATGCCAAATGCGGTGCAACTTAAGAGAAACAAAATGCAATTGATCTGGGAATAATTTCTATCACTTAGGAGAAATCATCAGACGAATGGATATTCCCATATGTAGAAGGTATCATTAATCGAAGAAGAAATGAGCGAATCCCAATTCATGCCGGACGTAATCCTAGTGCTGAGCGTCCTTCTCAACAACTGCTAGCATTCCCCCTATTCATTTCTAATTGTTTCCCAATCCGTGTCAAGTCTGCAAACATACATTAACTTACCATGACGAATTTAATGATGTATTAGTGCAAATTAAAGAGATACACCTTCTCTGAGTCACCTTAGAGAGGCCAGGAATCCAAATCTGCGTCCCAGTCCCTTCATGTGGATCCTTTTTCTACTCCGTCCGCTGCTCCAACTAGTCAGACTCATAGAGATATCACTTCTAACTCTAACCTGCACTTTCGAACTGTTCTCTCCTGTTTCATGTTCTAGCATAACTCTCTATTTAATTGAATATAATGTATACGGTCTCTAACCATCAGAGTAAAAGTCGGTACTTTCCCTTGCGAATACTTTCTCAAATAATCGCAGTAAGAAGAATGACTACTATGAAATAAATTCTCAGCTTATCATATCGAGGTGCCAACTTCTTCATAATACCAAGATTCTACAATAAGTATCTTTCCAGGCTTGGGTGTGTGATTGTGCCACGTCATCACTAGTGTTTCCTCGTGTCTATCGGTCGTAGTGGACTTTTATGAGTTCTTTGGGAGAACATCCACAACATCACATCTTGCCTTAATCAGATTCTTGGGTGGTCAGGAGATTTCAACTCTCCGAGATTAAAAGAAAATGAGTTTGAAACACAAATCGACAAGATGGATCATTGCGAGATTCTATGAAGAATGGACTCTAATACATTTTATTTTAAGCTCCATAGCATCGATTGGTACATCAAGAACACAATGTGGCAACACGCTGTCCCCAGACAAGTGCCTACCACCTCTCGAGTGGTACTTACAAGGTAAACACCACAAACCTGAGTCCTGGTGGGACCATCATCAGAATCGAAGTCCTTGCATAATCATATTGATTAATCTTTCATCCGCAGGACTTTTTCGCCTCGAAACAAGCAAATCGGGAACTTGGTTTGGCTAGGATTACGTTTGGACTGAATTATGACTAGTTCTACGACCATAGATTACTTCGCACAGTGCATCTGAGCTGTGAGTAACTAAGAAAGTATGTATCTTTAGGAGGTGAAATGACAAACTTTCTTGAATTTATTATGGTCTCTTCATCGCCACTTGCATTCATACCCAGATGAAAGTTATTTCTCAGTCACTCCTTCATCCGAACATTATGCTTATGAGCGGAACATGAAATATGCTTATAAAGTTTCCAACACTAGTGTAATGTTCAACCAAATCATGGAGACAAGATGTTGTCGATGGGGGCACCAACAGACAATTTCATCCAGGTTCATAAAATGGAACTCCACAATCATGTGAACAAGGTGTTAGCATTAGTCAGACCCAAAAGAATAATGGTGTATGCTCGAGGAACAACCACGAGTAAGACAACATTACGAATATCGTTGGTTCTGATTTGATTTGACGCTAGCCCTACTCAAATCAGATGGTTAAGACAATAGCACCGAAGTTGATCACGAGGATCAATCGATAGATATCATCTTTCTTCAACACACACACACACAAATATCCCTTAACATGAACTAAGTCAGACAAGCTTTATCTTCCAACTCTCCAAGTTGTTGTTTAGTAACCAACTAGCTCAGGGGTATCCAACACAGATTCTTGGAGAATGGGTGGTTTGGAGGAAAACCAACATGATCACAAACTCAACATAGCGGTCAGGTGACAACCTGGTAATACTTCCGAGAAGATATTCGGAACATCACGAACCACCGATATGTTACTAAGCTCGAGAACAATCTTGCTTTTCAGGGCAAGACGATATGATCGAAAGAGTGAGGGATTGACACAATCCCAACTCATGGATCGAAGAGTGCACCAGAAATAAGGACTAGGTAGCACGATCAATCTTAGGATGATGATTTAATAATCAACACTCTAAGAATGAGAATATTGTCCATTTACAAAGCAACGAGTTGCTCGGAGTATTGATTTCACACATCACAATTCACTTGTCGGATATTCGGTTAGCAACAACACGGGACCGAGGAATGAAAATGATGGAAGTAATCAAATCTCCACTAGCATATCATTCATGAGATGATGGCAATCTCATACATTCTTGACATAAAGATGGTATACTCCAGGTGTAGAAAAGAACAAAAGCTGGATTGGCATTTTGATCTGCGGGATACAACTACTTTGACCCAATCCTAGTATGGATGAGGTACTGGAGTTTGTTTCTCCTAGTCATTCTGAATATAAATGGCTTAACGGACCACAGAGAATAATAAACATCGATAACACGGATGCACAATTACTCCTGACTATCAATTGATAGACGATGGTCGGAATACAAATGAAGAGGGACAACTCAAGAGGACATATATCTTTCTGAGTTGTGGATGCATAGATTAATATGTCGAACCAAGTTCAACAGGTTTCTTCCAGATAACCCATGCAGAAAGGTAGAATGGCAGAATCACAATTATGAATGGAGAACTCCTCAAGAGTACTCTGATTGTGATATTTTGGTTCAAAGAACTTCTGCCTTAATGGTTCATGGTATTTGGAAGAAGGAAATACCACGGACCTCGAGGACTGTCGCAAGGTTACTAATATCCTAAAGGAACGAGCAAACACTATCAACAGGAGGTGATGAATCTCGGGTTCAAGAACCCAGGAATAGAATACCTACTAACTAAATGGCATCACGGATGCTTTCGAGAATGATGGCCAGAATCATCACACTGGGAACACAAGACATGGCTAGATTACTAGGTGATCCTCTAAGACACCTAGGGTCATAATACTAGCTCCAACCTATGCCGAGGCAATAGAGTGCCTCAACTCACCGATTAGTGTGGTTAATCTGGCCCAAAAGGATATCAGAAATGGAAGAAAGGATTTGCAAATGCATCAGACTATTTAGAGACCTGGGATGACTCGGACAGCATAACGGCTGTAAATGCTCAAAAATTTGAGACATCCTGCAAAATGGTGGCATAACCACTTAACATCACAATATCAAGGTTCCGAGACCAACTATGAACACACGGAAGTAGTACTGAAACTGAGCTAATGAATCCATCAATCCTATAAGTCTATGGATTAGTAACACGTCATCCTGATAGATAGATGAGAAGCCTAGTTTCTTAACCCCGTAGAAAAGAAGAGGTTGACTCAGATCAGAAGGGCATAAGGTAAAGGAGTAAAAGAGCCTTACGTTCCCTTCCACAATCAATTCCCTTATATAACTAAAGCATTTCTAGACTCAACTTCGACCAGTTTGGCTTGGTAATCCTACAGGCAGTCAGGCTCTGATACCAAAGCTGTCAGGACCCCGATTCCAAGTCACATCGATCTAGCGGTAACACCTCATATCACTTTGCGGCCTCACGCACAGTATTCCCACGGGTGTCGCCCTTACCTGGCCCGGGACCGTTTGCGCCTTTTGGCTCACGTATATGATGTGTCGCTAGCATCCATATGACAGAGAACCCGGGCCGACATGGCTAGTCGTGAACCCAAAGCGGCACTCCTAGGGACAGGCATACATGAATCACATCGAGCATGTCGGTCAAGCACGTGTGAATCCGGGCTGTAGCACTGGGCTAACAGGACTCCGGAACCCGGGCTAGTAGCAGGCTAGGCAGGACTCCGGATGTCACCGCGTGACATTTCCCCGAAGGGACAGACACAGGAACGAAGTGAAACACATGCCGGCCAGTCAAGTGTCCTGAGCAGTAGTGCTGGGCTAGCAGGACTCCGGTGAACCGGGCTGTAGCGGACTACTATGGCTCATGGAAGCACTAGACTACATTTCCCCATAAGAGAGGCTGCCAAGGATAAACAACTAGTTTGTCGGATCCCACACATACCAAGCATTTCAATCATACACACAATATGCTCGATATGTGTAAATACCAACATGGCATCACAACATAACTCTACGACTCAAGTATTTATTCATTAGGCTCCGAGGAGCGAGATATTGCAAACATGGGTCTCATGACCCAACAATCATGGCATACAAATCAAAGCACATGCGGAAGCTTAACATGTCTGAGTACAGACATCTACAAATGAAAAATGCTAAGAAGCCTGACTATCTACCAGATGCTACAGAGGGGACAAGATCATAGCTGAGGTATCAAGCTAAACGTCGAAGTCCACACGGAACTAGTAGCGAGACTGACGTCTCTCCGCAAAACATAAATTAAGCAAACGTGAGTACAAAAGTACTCAGCAAGACTTACATCAGAACTAGCTACATATGCATCGGTATCAACAAGGGGGGTGGTGGAGTTTAACTATAACAAGCCAGCTTTGACTCAGTGGCTAACCTGAACTACAACTGCAAGCAACTCTTTTGAGGTGGCGCACACGAGTCCACATATTCACCATATCAATACCCCACTATGGATCCGCTCCCGTCTCCCTATGAGAACGCCATCCATAGCACTCACGCTTATCTTGCGCATTTAGAGTATCCACTTTCACTTGTCTATGAACTGTTATAGGCAACCCAGAAGTCCTTTACCGCGGACGCGGCTATTCAAATAGTTTTATACCCTGCAGGGGTGTACTTCGTCACACATGTTTCCACCACTTAGTGTCTGCGCACGACATGTGCTCGGCAGACTTCAAGCGAAAGCCGACGTGGGTGTAGACCACGGCCTGACTAACCGCACAAGTCTCTAGTCCAGGTTTATCGCCTATTCGGGTTCCATCCGCGAGGAGATCCGGCCGGAGTTTTGCTCACAACCCCAAACGATGTGTGCAGGGTTCCCGAGACACCAAACGGGCGCTCGGTACATCGTGCCACGGTGTATCTACCGCATCATAGCCAACCCCTGGGGTCAGCGCTACGCACGGCCGCCAACACATAACCTATAAACACCAGAAACTAGTTGCAACTCCTGGACAGAGGACGAGAGGGTCAGTAAGTCGAGCGGGGTCATATTTCAGGGCCCAATGTGTGGTAGTAGCTGTTTCATGGATCACAAACACAGAACTTAGTTCCTGAGGACGGTTTCAATGAGACAACCCACCATGTACTCCTACATGGCCTCTCACCGCTACCTTTACCAAATCGTGTTGACACACTTAGCTCACACACAGTAGGACATGTTCATCAATTCCAATTCATTCCCGATGAATCAGACCCGACACAACTCTATGCAATAGCAGGCATGACAAACAAGCATGAATGAGTAGGCACATCAGGGCTCAAACAACTCCTACTCATGCTAGTGGGTTTCATCTATTTACTGTGGCAATGATAGGTCATGCAGAGGAAGGGGTTCAGCTACCGCAGCATGATACAGTTGAATCGTTGTTGTCCTAATGCAGTAAAAGAGAGCAGGAGCGAGAGAGTGGGAGTATATCGGAATGAACAAGGGGTTTTTTCTTGCCTGGCACTTCTGAAGATATCATTGGGTCTTCATCAGTGTCAACGATCACAGCGTCGGTACAACGTCTATCGAGAGGGGACAACCACCGGCAATAGAGAAGGAACACAATCAATGCAATGCACAACATGATGCATGACAATGACATGGCAATATGTTGTTGATTGAGATAATGCAACTAGCAACACAATTAAATGAAGTTGGTTTGAACCCAAAGTTCAAATTCAAACTCCACATGTGGTTATTTAAATATCATTCATTTGATTTGTCCTAAACAGTGGCCTTAAGTTGTTCTAACATGCATGAAAATGGTACAGATGGATAGATTGGATTTTTCTGATAATTTTTCATATATAATTTATTTCATTCTGAGCTACGGTTCAATTTCTATGATTTTTGGAAGTTTAAAGCAATTTTAGGAATTTCCAGAATTGTTTTTAATCCAGAAATTACATTATTGCGTCAGCACTGCGTCAGGGTGATGTCGGCAGTCAACAGGCATCGACCAGGTCAAACCTGACTAGTGGGACCCACTAGTGAGTGACCCAGTCAACTAACTAAGTTAGTTAGCCCTGACTAACTAGGCAGGGCCCACTAGTCAGTGACTGTAGTAACTAACCTAACTAGTTAATTAGTGCTAACTAGGGTAATTAGTCGAGCGGGGCCCGCAAGTCAGTGAGAGAGAGGGGAAGGTCAAACAGGGCAGTGGGGTCAACCCACGCCGGTCAACGGGTCAGCGGTCGCCGGCGTTTAGCCGCCGGTGAGTCCAGACGCGGCGGAGCGCGGCGGGATCGCTTCCCCGGAGCCCAAACGAGCAGCCGAGGGCAGCTGCGGGGAGCTGGAGCTCACCCGCATCCAACGCGGCATGTGGTGGCAGCAGGGACGGCCGGAGCTCGCCGGAAACGAGCTCGGGGCGCCGGCGGTGTTCGGGTGAGCGCGGTGATGCAGAAGCAATGGCCGTGGAAGCGCGTGCGTGACCCCTACAGCGGCTACGCGAGGCAGCGAGTGTGTTGGACACGACGCCCGGACCAAATGGTCGTCGGAGTCGTGTCGGCGGCGAGTGCAGGCGGCGGCGCAGTCGGGCGAGAGGGGCGTGGCGGCTACAGAGTGCAAGAGAGAGAACGGAGAGGGGGAGGATGATCAGAAGCTCACGTAGAACACGACGAGCGAGTCGGTGAGCTCGGGGAGGGGCTGATGAGGACGGGAGGTCGCCGGCGATCTCGGCGGCCGAACGACGAAGACGAGGTCGGGGTGGTCGCGTCGAGGCGCGCGAGCGCTCGGGGCTCGGGCGAGACGACGTAGCGGACCGCGGCGGTTCTTCTGGACACGCTGGATGGGCGAGGGAGGGCCGGTGGACGCGGCAACGACGAGCGGCGGCGACGGCAGCACTCGGTGGTGCTGTGGAAGTGAGCAGAGGAGGGAGATGGAGTCCTGGGAGAGAGGGGAGAGGTGCAAGGGGTCGAGGGGAGTGCGTGGCGCCCTCGGGTGCCTCCAGCGGCGAGCAGGTAAGCAGGAGGTGGCCGGCGCGTGCCGGCGCGCGGTGGGCACACGCCCTCGCGTCCTTCTGTCAAGAGGAGGACGATGACTGGCAAATGGCTGCGTGGGCTGGGCTTCATAGTAACTGGGCCGAGGTAGGCTATAGGTAAGTTTGTGTTCTGTTTTATTTTTCTGTTCTGTTTTCTATTTTTCTATAATTGTTTTAACTTAAATAAAATGCCAAGGCATTTTCAAAAACCCTGAAAATAATTGTGGGGACTTTTGAAAATATTTCCAATAGCCCTCAACCACTTTCAGAATTATTTGGGCATTTTAATTATTTATAGCAATTAAATGCCCAAATTCAAATACTTTATGAATTCATTCAAAAATCCAAAGTGACCTAGGAAAATGTGCACCATTTTTGGCAGAGGTTCTAAACCAATTCAAAAATTATGAACTTTTCCAAAGGAATTTTGGGTTCATTGAAAATGATTTTGTTATTTGAACCTAGTTGGATTCATCTGTGCTAGGGTTTCAACAGTCCCCAATTGAAATTCATAAGAATTTAAACATGATGCAACACATGACTAGCTAGCTCAGAGCATACTAGAACTAGGTATGTGACAACTCACCCCCACTAAAACAAGAATCTCATCCTGAGATTCAAGAAGTGAAGTAAGAAGACAGAGGGGTCACAAAACTATCACAGTCTTCTCGATCCAACTGCCCTTCTCGAAGATACCGATATATTGCATCACATTGATCTTGACGTCTTTGTTTTCGAGATCTTCATTCAACACGATGACGACGGGAGGAAACTCTACATGATTGATCTTCTCGAAGATCAAGCAAATCATGATCAACTCACGGAATGATATGTTGAAACATCTCGAGTTGAGACACAAAACACATCGAGAGGGATGGAAGAACAAACGACGAGGATTGATTTGGTGGGCAACAATCCCACGCTTAGAGAGATCGTGGATGGTGTCAAGGTGGCGAGGAAATAATTGCCATGATCCCATAACGGGGCACCTTGGGGAAGGTGACTCGTAGGGTTATTCCCTTAAATGGCAAAAAGAATTACTTCTGATATCTAGATCATTGAAACTCTTTATACCAGCCTAAGGCAATCACAATCGATCGTTTGGCGGAGTTCAAAGGAATGGCATATCCGGATTCGAATGGATGATGTGCACTACCTTGTTGAAGACAACGCAAGGAATGATTTTTGCTTATCATCAGAAATGGATGGGACCCATGGTAGGACCACTTTTGAAGGTGGTCCTGACCAGGAATTACCAAGAAGGGTAGTCCAAGGTTGAATGGCACAATGGCGGTGCAAGCTAGGAACAAAATGCAAATGCTGGGAATGATTCTAGTAACTAGGGAGAAACTCAACAGTAGAGAGTGATTCCACTGTTAGGAAGGTTATGGCATAATCAAAGAAACTGAGAGGAGATCCCAATTAATGCCGACGATAATCCTAGTGCTTGCGCGTGCTCTCAAGAACTTGAGCATTTCCATAATCATCAAGTTTTACCAATATCCGTGTCAAGGATCCTGGCAACACAACATACTACCATGACGAATAGTGATGCATGATGCAGATGTAAAGGGAGATAACACCTTCTCCGATTTCACCTTAGCGAGGCCAAGGAATCAAGATCTGGATGATCGACCGAGAGACATTTAGCACTCTGCTTCTAATGTTCTGCTTGATGTGCTAGCATAACCCATTTATTGATATAGTTTGGTATCTAGGACATCAAGTAAAAGGTCGGACTTCGGGAACTCAAAAATCCATAAGGAACTACTATTGGAATAAATTCTACGAGATCCTTATGAGGAGGTGGCCAACTTCTTCAAACAAGATACTACAATAATAGGTCTTCCGGTTGGGTGTGTTGGCCACGTCATCCACTTTACCGTTTACCGAGACCTAGTGGATGACGTGGCACAAATGTTTGAGGTTGTTCTGCTCTTGGGGTTTCTAGCTTCTTATGTAGATAGGTCGTATTATGGCCCTTTGGAGTTTAGGTGCGGGTATGTATGTATGTATATATTTTTGGATGACATGATGAATTTTGGCATTGTTGATTGCTTATGAGGGTGCTGCTTTCCAGGTAAATAGATACCTGCAACAATTGTATGGGTTTGTCGTTGTAGATTACAACTACATGACCATGATGGCCTATCAAGAACTTGCTCGCTCTGTGATTATTCTAGCCATGTCGTCAGTTAGATCTACTATTCCAATTGCTATTTCATTCCTTTAAAATGCTTGGTCTAACTATTCTGTGCTTATGGCAGGGGTTCTCGGACATTTAAAATAGTTGATATGAATTTTGATAGTTTCTGTTCCTGCAGGAACTTAGATACCTAGATAGGAGTATGCATATATCATATTAGTTATATTATTGTTACTTCCTTGGTCGTAGGAACATATTCATCCAATTAGGCATCTGAAGATGCCTTGATTTATATTGCACTTCTCCTAAATTTAGGTGAACAATCTTGAAAAATAGTTTACTCTTTCATTCACATTCGAGATGACAGATCATGCTAACAACCAGTCCATCTGATGATCCATTAATCATTTTGTTGAAAGAGCATTTTCTAAGTAAACTGTTCTATAGTTAGAAGATACATGTGCCTCAATACCATGATGAATCAATTCCACCAGTTTGATCTGTTCTGAATCTGAATGTGTTCGAAAACTACACGTCCTTTCTATTGTTTTACTTTAATAACAGCATGTGTTTGAGAGTCAATCAAATATAAAATACATTGTATTCATGTTTACTTTATATTTTGTACTTCGGTGAGGACCGCTTTTCTCAACCTTTTCCTTTTTAATGTTTGCTTTAATTTTCAGTGAACTGACAAGATGCAAGGTACAATGAACTAAAAGAAGAATGGGCATTTTCATCAAAAGGAACATTTATTGGTTTATCCATCTTCCTACTTTTTACTTTCTGCTCACTCCGTTGACGGTTGCCTGAAGGAGGACCAGGACGTCGAGTTAAGATGGGTTGCCTCTGATTCACCCTGTTGCAGTTGGGGTGCCTCGCCTCCTTGACACCCTCCTTGAGACTCAACATGAGGCAAGGTGAGCTGCTGTTGGTTCTTAGGTTGAGAAGGTTTGTAAATGATTGAAGTGGTGTGTGTTGGATGATTGTACAACCCAGGAGACTGTAGCCACCACCAGACCCCCCCTCCCCGTGTCCTCGTGCTCCTTTTGCCGCGTGCGTCTGCTGCTACAGCTGGCTGTTGCGCTGCTGCTAGTTGCCTTGCCTGCCGCTGCTCTGCTGTTCTGCTAGGCGATGCTACTGCTGTTTCCTACTGCCGCTAGCTGTTGCTCCTACCACTGTTGTTGTTGCCGCTTGCTACGTCTTGAGCTTGCGTTGGTTTTCCCCGAAGAGGAAGGGATAATGCAGTAGAGTAGCGTAAGTATTTCCCTCAGTTTTTGAGAACCAAGGTATCAATCCAGTAGGATCCCACGCTCAAGTCCCTCGTACTTGCACAAAACGATAGCTACTCGCAACCAACGCGATTAGGGGTTGTCAAGCCCTTCACGGTCACTAACGAGAGTGAGATCTGATAGATAGAATATTTTTGGTATTTTTGGTATAAATATGCAAAGTAAAAATTAAAGGAAAAGTAAAAGGCAAAACAATATAAAAGTGATGGAGATTGATATGATGAGAATAGACCTGGGGGCCATAGGTTTCACTAGTGGCTTCTCTCAAGAGCATAAGTATTCTACGGTGGGTGAACAAATTACTGTTGAGCAATTGATAGAATTGAGCAGAATTATGAGAATATCTAGGCATGATCATGTATATAGGCATCACGTCTGTGACAAGTAGACCGAAACGATTCTGCATCTACTACTATTACTCCACTCATTGACCGCTATCCAGCATGCATCTAGAGTATTAAGTTAAAAACAGAGTAACGCCTTAAGCAAGATTACATGATGTAGAGAGATAAATTCATGCAATATGAAATAAACCCCATCTTGTTATCCTCGATGGCAACGATACAATACGTGCCTTGCTGCCCCTTCTGTCACTGGGTAAGGACACCGCAAGATCGAACCCAAAGCTAAGCACTTCTCCCATGGCAAGAACTACCAATCTAGTTGGCCAAACCAAACGGATAATTCGAAGAGACCTGCAAAGATAACCAATCATACATAAAAGAATTCAGAGAAGATTCAAATATTATTCATAAATAGACTTGATCATAAACCCACAATTCATCGGTCTCAACAAACACACCGCAAAAAGAAGATTACATCGAATAGATCTCCACAAGAGAGGGGGAGAACTTTGTATTGAGATTCAAAGAGAGAGAAGAAGCCATCTAGCTACTAACTATGGACCCGAAGGTCTGAGGTAAACTACTCACACTTCATCGGAGGGGCTATGATGATGTAGAAGCCCTCCGTGATGATGGCCCTCTTCCAGCGGAGCTCCGGGACAGGACCCAAGATGGGATCTCGTGGATACAGAAAGTTGCGGCGGTGGAATTAGGTTTTTGGCTCCTGTTCTGATCGTTTGGGGGTACGTGTGTATATATAGGAGGAAGAAGTACGCCGGAGGAGCAACAAGGGGCCCATGAGGCAGGGGGCGTGCCCTAGGGGGGCGCCCCCACCCTCGTGACCGCCTCTTTTGTTCCTTGGAGCAGGGTCCAAGTCTCCTGGATCACGTTTGGTGAGAAAATCACGTTCCCGAAGATTTTATTCCGTTTGGACTCCGTTTGATATTCCGTTTATCCGAAACACTGAAATAGGCAAAAAACAACAATTCTGGGCTGGGCCTCCGGTTAATAGGTTAGTCCCAAAAATAATATAAAAGTGGAAAATAAATCCCAATATAGTCTAAAATAGTAGATAATATAGCATGGAGCAATCAAAAATTATAGATACGTTGGAGACGTATCTGGCATCCCCATGCTTAATTCCTGCTCGTCCTCGAGTAGGTAAATGATAAAAAGAGAATTTTGATGCGGAGTGCTACTTGGCATAATTTCAATGCAAACCTTCTTAATTGTGGTATGAATATTCAGATTAGAAAGATTCAAGAAAAAGTTTTATATTGACATAGAAAATAATAATACTTCAAGCATACTAACAAAGCAATTATGTCTTCTCAAAATAACATGGCCAAAGAAAGTTATCCCTACAAAATTATATAGTCTGGCTATGCTCCATCTTCCCCACACAAAGTATTTAAATCATGCACAACCCCGATGACAAGGCAAGCAATTGTTTCATACTCTAACTTTTTCAAAACTTTTTCAATCTTCACGCAATACATGAGCGTGAGCCATGGATATAGCACTATAGGTGGAATAGAATGGTGGTTGTGGAGAAGACAAAAAGGAGAAGATAGTCTCACATCAACTAGGCGTATCAACGGGCTATGGAGATGCCCATCAATAGATATCAATGTGAGTGAGTAGGGATTGCCATGCAACGGATGCACTAGAGCTATAAGTATATGAAAGCTCAAAAAGAAACTAAGGGGGTGTGCATCCAACTTGCTTGCTCATGAAGACCTAGGGCAATTTGAGGAAGCCCATCATTGGAATATACAAGCCAAGTTCTATAATGAAAGATTCCCACTAGTATATGAAAGTGATAATATGAGAGACTCTCTACTATGAAGATCATGGTGCTACTTTGAAGCACAAGTGTGGTAAAAGGATAGTAACATTGTCCCTTCTCTATTTTTCTCTCACTTTTTTATATGTATGGCCTTTCTCTTTTTTTATGGCCTTTCTCTTTTTTTGGGCTTCTTTGGCCTCTTTTATATATTTTTTTTATTTTTCGTCCGGAGTCTCATCCCGACTTGTGGGGGAATCATAGTCTCCATCATTCTTTCCTCACTAGGACAATGCTCTAATAATGGTGATCATCACACTTTTTATTTTCCTTACAACTCATCAATTACAACTCGATACTTAGAACAAAATATGACTCTATATGAATGCCTCCGGCGGTGTACCGGGATATGCAATATGACAATGATGGAGTGTGTCATAATAAACGGAACGGTGGAAAGTTGCATGGCAATATATCTCGGAATGGCTATGGAAATGTCATAATAGGTAGGTATGGTGGCTGTTTTGAGGAAGGTATATGGTAGGTGTATGATACCGGCGAAAGGTGCGTGGTATTAGAGAGGCTAGCAAAGGTGGATGGGTGAGAGTGCGTATGATCCATGGACTCAACATTAGTCATAAAGAACTCATATACTTATTGCAAAAATCTAGAAGTTATCAAACCAAATTACTACGCGCATGCTCCTAGGGGGATAGATTGATAGGAAAAGACCATCGCTCGTCCCCGACCGCCACTCATAAGGAAGACAATCAATAAATAAATCATGCTCCGACTTCATCACATAACGGTTCAACATACGTGCATGCTGCGGGAATCACAAACTTCAACACAAGTATTCTTTAAATTCACAACTAGTCAACTAGCATGACTTTAATATTATCACCTCCATATCTCAAAACAATTATCATGCTTCAATCTTTTCTTAGTATTCAACACACTCAAAATAAAGTTTCACAAATCTTGAATACCAAGAATATTATTATTAGGCAAATTACCATGCTATTAAGAGACTCTCAAATTAATTTAAGTGAAGCATGCGAGACCAATAGTTTCTTTAAAACGAATCCACCACCGTGCTCTAAAAGATCTAAGTGAAGCACATAGAGAAAAATTGTCTAGCTCATAGGATATAAGTGAAGCACATAGAGCATTCTATCAAATTTTAATTCATGTATCGCTCTCTCAAAAGGTGTGTAGAGCAAGGATGATTGTGGTATACTAGACAACAAAGACACAAATAATACAAGACGCTCCAAGCAAAACACATATCATGTTGGTGAATAAAAATATAGCTCCAAGTAAATTACCGATGGAAGTGGACGAAAAGAGGGGATGCCTTCCGGGGCATCCCCAAGCTTTGACTTTTTGGTGTCCTTGGATTATCTTGGGGGTTCCATGGGCATACCCAAGCTTAGGCTCTTGCCACTCCTTGTTCCATGATCCATCAAAAGAATTCACTCAAAACTTGAAAACTTCACAACACAAAACTCAAAATAGAAAACTCGTGAGCTCCGTTAGCGAAAGAAAACAAAAGACCACTTCAAGGTACTGTAATTAACTCATTCTTTATTTATATTGGTGTTAAACCTACTGTATTCCAACTTCTCTATGGATTATAAATTATTTTACTAGCCATAGATTCATCAAAATAAGCAAACAACACACGAAAAACAGAATCTGTCAAAAACAGAACAGTCTGTAGTAATATGTAGCTAGCGAAAGATCTGGAACCCCAAAAATTCTAAAATAAATTGCTGGACGTGACGAATTTATCTGCTAATCATGTGAAAAAATAATTAACTAAATAGAACTCTTCAAATAAAAATGACAGCAGTTCTCGTGAGCGCTAAAGTTTCTGCTTTTTACAGCAAGTTCAACAAGACTTTCCCCAAGTCTTCCCAACGGTTCTACTTGGCACAAACACTAATTAAACACAAAAAACATAACCAAAACAGAGGCTAAATAATTTATTTATTACTAAACAGGAGCAAAAAAGCAAGTAATGAAAATAAAATTGGGTTGCCTCCCAACAAGCGCTATCGTTTAACGCCCCTAGCTAGGCATAACGAGTAAGGATAGATCTAGGTATTGCCATCTTTGGTAGGCAATCTATAAGTGGCTCTCATGATGGTTTCATATGGTAATTTTATTTTCTTTCTTGGAAAGTGTTCCATGCCCTTTTTTAATGGAAATTGAAATCTAATATTCCCTTCCTTCATATCAATAATCGCACCAACCGTTCTAAGGAAAGGTCTACCAAGAATAATAGGGCAAGAAGGATTGCAATCTATATCAAGAACAATGAAATCTATGGGCACATAATTCCTATTTGCAACAATAAGAACATCATTAATTCTTCCCATAGGTTTCTTAATAGTGGAATCCGCAAGATGCAAGTTTAGAGAGCAATCATCAATATTACGGAAATCTAGTAAATCACACAAAGTCTTGGGAATAGTAGAGACACTAGCACCCAAGTCACACAAAGCATAAAACTCATGATCTTTAATTTTAATTTTAATAGTTGGTTCCCACTCATCATAGAGTTTTCTAGGGATAGAAACTTTCAACTAAAGTTTTTCTTCATAAGATTGCATCAAGGCATCAACAATATGTTCGATGAAGGCTTTATTTCGACTATAAGCATGTGGAGAATTTAGCACGGATTGGAACAAGGAAATACAATCAATTAAAGAGCAACTTTCATAATTAAATTCCTTGAAATCCAATATAGTGGGTTTAGCAACATCTAGATTTTTATTTCTTTCAATCACACTTTCATCTATTTCGTCATTAAATCTAAATACTCCGAATTTTTAGAACGCCTTCTAGGTAAAGGAAGATCATATTCAGTTTCATCAAGATTCATATTGCAAAATAAAGATTTAATTGGAGACACATCAATAACTTTTAGATCTTCATCTTGATTTTCATAGGAATTGGAAGAACACGCTTTAATAAAGGCATCTTTAGAAGCACGCATCCTAGCGGTTCTTTCCTTACACTCATCAATTGAAATTGTCATGGCTTTTAGAGACTCATTGATATCATGCTTAGGTGGAATAGATCTAAGTTTCAAAGAATCAACATCAAGAGCAATTCTATCAACGTTCCTAGCCAAATCATCAATCTTAAGCAATATTTCTTCAATCATAGCATTAAAATTCTTTTGCGAAGAAATAAATTCTTTAATATTAGATTCAAAATCAGAGGGTATCTTATTATAATTTCCATAAGGGTTATTGTAGGAATTCCCATAATTATTAGAAGGATTACTAGGATATGGCCTAGGATTAAAATTTCCTCTATAAGCGTTGTTACCAAAATTATTCCTACCAACAAAATTCACATCCATAGATTCATTGTTATTCTCAATCAAAGTAGACAAAGGCATATCATTAGGATCAGAAGAAACACTCTTAGTAGCAAATAATTTCATAAGTTCATCCATCTTTTCACTCAACACATTAATTTCTTCTATCGCATGCACCTTTTTATTAGAAGTTCTTTCAGTATGCCATTGAGAATAATTAACCATAATATTATCTAGGAGTTTAGTAGCATCTCCTAAAGTGATTTCCATAAAAGTGCCTCCCGTGGCTGAATCTAAAAGATTTCTAGAAGCAAAATTCAATCCGGCATAAAATTTTTGTATAATCATCCACAAATTCAAACCATGAGTAGGGCAATTATGTATCATTAATTTAATTCTCTCCCAAGCTTGTGCAACATGTTCATGATCAAGTTGTTTAAAGTTCATTATATCGTTTCTAAGAGAGATGATCTTAGCGGGAGGAAAATACTTAGAAATAAAAGCATCTTTGCACTTGTTCCATGAATCAATACTATTCTTAGGCAAAGACGAAAACCAAGCTTTAGCACGATCTCTAAGCGAAAAAGGAAATAGCTTCAATTTAACGACATCATTATTGACATCCTTTTTATTTTGCATATCACATAAATCGACGAAGCTATTCAGATGAGTAGCGGCATCTTCACTAGGAAGGAGCGCGAATTGATCTTTCATAACAAGATTCAACAAAGTAGTATTAATTTCACAAGATTCAACATCGGTAAGAGGAGCAATCGGAGTGCTAAGGAAATCATTATTATTGGTATTGGTGAAGTCACATAATTTAGTAGTATCTTGAGCCATCGCGACAAACAAGCAATCTAACACACGAGCAAACAAAGAGCAAGCGGATAAAAGAGGCAAATAGAGAGGGAGGATAGAGAGAGAGGGGGCGAATAAAACGGCAAGGGTGAATTGGGGGGAGAGCAAAACGAGAGGCAAATGGCAAATAATGTAATGCGAGAGATAGGGATTGTGATGGTACTTGGTATATTGACTTTTTGCGTAGGCTCCCCGGCAACGGCGCCAGAAATCCTTCTTGCTACGTCTTGAGCTTGCGTTGGTTTTCCCCGAAGAGGAAGGGATGATGCAGCAGAGTAGCGTAAGTATTTCCCTCAGTTTTTGAGAACCAAGGTATCAATCCAGTAGGAGCCCACGCTCAAGTCCCTCGTACCTGCACAAAACGATAGCTACTCGCAACCAACGCGATTAGGGGTTGTCAAGCCCTTCACGGTCACTTACGAGAGTGAGATCTGATAGATAGAATATTTTTGGTATAAAGATGCAAAGTAAAAAGTAAAGGAAAAGTAAAAAAGCAAAACAATATAAAAAGTGATGGAGATTGATATGATGAGAATAGACCCGGGGGCCATAGGTTTCACTAGTGGCTTCTCTCAAGAGCATAAGTATTCTACGGTGGGTGAACAAATTACTGTTGAGCAATTGATAGAATTGAGCATAATTATGAGAATATCTAGGCATGATCATGTATATAGGCATCACGTCTGTGACAAGTAGACCGAAACGATTCTGCATCTACTACTATTACTCCACTCATCGACCGCTATCCAGCATGCATCTAGAGTATTAAGTTAAAAATAGAGTAACGCCTTAAGCAAGATGACATGATGTAGAGAGATAAATTCATGCAATATGAAATAAACCCCATCTTGTTATCCTCGATGGCAACGATACAATACGTGCCTTGCTGCCCCTTCTGTCACTGGGTAAGGACACCGCAAGATCGAACCCAAAGCTAAGCACTTCTCCCATGGCAAGAACTACCAATCTAGTTGGCCAAACCAAACGGATAATTCGAAGAGACCTGCAAAGATAACCAATCATACATAAAAGAATTCAGAGAAGATTCAAATATTATTCATAGATAGACTTGATCATAAACCCACAATTCATCGATCTCAACAAACACACCGCAAAAAGAAGATTACATCGAATAGTTCTCCACAAGTATAACGCCCTCGATGCGGCTATATCTCCTACCTGTCGAAGCACGACTTAGAGGCATAACCGCATTGAAAGCAATGTCGCAAGTTAGGCAATCATCACAACATCCGATGTAATATATATATAATAAAAGGGGAGATACATAGTTGGCTTACACTCGCCACGTCAATCAAAGTACATAAATAGCATTACATCAACCAAACACTCATGGCCCGACTACGACGCTAAAATAAAAGATAAACCCAACATGCGACACGGTCCCGATCACCCCAACTGGTTCCCACTACTGATCATCAGGGAAAGACACGTAGTATCAGCGTGAGTCCTCGTCGAACTCCCACTTGAGCTCAAGCGCGTCATCTGGAGCGGAATCATCAGGCCCTGCATCTGGTTTGGAAGTAATCTGTGAGCCACAGGGACTCAGCAATCTCGCACCCTCGCGATCAAGACTATTTAAGCTTATAGGTAAGGCAAGGTAATATGTGGAGCTGCAGCAAGCGACTAGCATATATGGTGGCTAACCTGTTCGCAAAAGAGAGCGAGAAGAGAAGGCAAAGCGCGAACGAATAACTAGAGAACAACCTGCGGCAAGCATTACTCCAACACCGTGTTCACTTCCCGGACTCCGCCGAGAAGAGACCATCACGGTAACTCACACTGTGATTCATTTTAATTAAGTTAAGGTTAAGGATCAAGTTATGTACAACCGGACATTAACAAATTCCCATCTACCCATAACCGCGGGCACGGCTTTCGAAAGTTCAAATCCCTGCAGGGGAGTCCCAACTTAGCCCATGACAAGCTCTCACCGTCAACA
This sequence comes from Triticum urartu, assembly GCF_003073215.2. Classification (NCBI taxonomy): domain Eukaryota; kingdom Viridiplantae; phylum Streptophyta; class Magnoliopsida; order Poales; family Poaceae; genus Triticum; species Triticum urartu. The sequence continues at coordinate 88,247,270 of NC_053025.1, read as the reverse complement.
AAGGAATAGACCTTCTCCCAAGACATTTCGATCAGACTCGGTATCCCGGTTCTACAAGACACTTCGACAAGTTAAAACCAATCCAGCAACACCACCCGCTGTGCCGACAAATGCCGATAGGAGCTGCACATATCTCGTTCTCAGGGCACACCAGATAAGCTAAGCGTACGGAAGCCAACGTAACCCAAGTTGCCAAGGGACGGCCCCGCACGGTGCTCTAGGTTGGACCAACACTTAGAGAAGCACTGGCCCGGGGGGTTTAAAATAAAGATGACCCTTGAGTCCGCGAAACCCAAGGGAAAAAGGCTAGGTGGCAAATGGTAAAACCAAGGTTGGGCATTGCTGGAAAAGCTTTAATCAAGGCGAACTATCAAGGGGTTCCCATTATCACCCAACCGCGTAAGGAACGCAAAAATCCAGAAACATAACACCGATATGACGGAAACTAGGGCGGCAAGAGTGGAACAAAACACTAGGCGAGAGGCCGAGCCTTCCACCCTTTACCAAGTATATAGATGCATTAAGATAAACAAATAATATAATGATATCCCAACAAGTAAATAATGTTCCAACAAGGAACGGTCTCCAATCTTCACCTGCAACTAGCAACGCTATAAGAGGGGCTGAGCAAAGCGGTAACATAGCCAATCAACGGTTTGCTAGGACATGGTGGGTTAGAGGTTTGACATGGCAATTTGGGAGGCATGATAAGCAAGTGGTAGGCATCGTAGCATAGGCATAGCAAAAGAGCGAGCATCTAGCAAAGCAAAGATAGTAGTGATTTCGAGGGTATGATCATCATGCCTGCAAAGTTGTCAGAGTTGACTGGATCCTCGAAAGCAAACTCAACGGGCTCCTCGTTAGCGAACTCGTCTCCCGGCTCTACCCAAACAAGACAAACAAGCAATAAGGACACAATCAACCACGTGCAAAGCTCAAACCACATGATGCAAACATGATATGCTATGCGGGATGCGATATGCGATGCATATGCAAGATTTGACAAGAGATGAATGAACTGGCCTCAACATGGAAATCCAAGTGTTCCACTGTAAAGGTGAGATGATTCCGCTTGAAAACGATATAAAGAACGCCGGAATCGGAGTTACGGTTTGGAAATGGCAAGCGATTCAAATATGGCACCGGTCTACGATATACAGCAAGTAGCCATCTAAATGCAACAAGATGAACATGGTACAGTACTCAAACATGGCAACAAAATACATGGCAGGGATCCAATCATGATGCTTAACAAAAGAGGAACACTGAGCTACGGCCAATTCATCCATTAACAGGTTCAAACAAGCATGGCAAAAATGCATTTGGTAAACAGATTTCAGACTTAGTGAAATTAACACTTGTCTGGAATTTCAGATCAGGTAGCACACTTCGGAGCATGAAAACTATATGCTATAGGACCTGAACATGGCAAAGTAAAGCATGGTATGGGGCTACTCAAAGAGCTTAACAAAAGTCCCTTAGTGACCTTGAGCCAAAAGGGATCAGAAGATACATTTGCAAGCATGTGAACATGGCAAAACATAATCAGTTCTCAGACTTGGTGAAAACTGGAACGTGCAAAATCAGATATCAAGTAGGCATGTTTACGAGCTCGATGCACTCACTACAGAGCAAGTCATGACAATCTAAGCATACACCCATCAAGAATATACATTATACAAGCTAGACATGGCAAGAACAATAGCATAGCATGCACGGATCAACTACAACATCTTCGGCAAAATCGCTAACAAGTAGACAATCTGCCCAGATTCACGAAATGACAAAAGTAGAGCTCGATTGACTCAAGCTAGGGTGCTCCATAATTGCAAACAAAGACATGGATGGATAGAGCACTACAAGATTAACAAAACATCCTTACTGATTATCCTCAAAAGAGGCACGGATCACTAGGAAACAACATGAACATATGACATATAGAGATAAACAAGTCAAGGACTTAGTGGAATTGCTAAGTCCCTGAAATCAGCATTAACGAATGCTCCACTTCGCAAGCTTGTGCTAGTCACCACACACATCACAAAAATATATGGGGTGCACTTATGGATAGATGGAAAAACATATAACAAAACACATGTAGAGCTCAGGGGCATATCATGCACAGAATAATCATGGCAAAAATAACAAATACCTAATTGGAGCAGCAGATCTGACAATTATCTCAAATAGCACTCTTCCAACAGCATTTCGGGCATCAAGATGAACTCAAATGAAAATGATGCAATGATATGAAATGATGTGCTCTCTGAGACGAACATTTTGATATGCTATATGCCCAAAATGGATCTACGGATGCAAAGTTACGGCACGATGAACAAGGGAATTTGAACTGCAGACTAAGGAAAAAATTATACCCTCCGGATCTAGGGTCCGTCGTCGGCGCGCGAACCGAGGACTCCGGCGAGAAGGATCTTGCTCCGGCGAGGTCGGAGAAAGGACGATGAGGGCGGGGCCGACTGGATCCGGGCACAGGGGCGCCTCTCCGGCCGGATCGCGCCGGATCCGGCAGGGCGGCGAAGAGCGGCGGCGGGGCGAGCTCGGCACGGGGCGGCGACCGGCGAGCGCAGGGCGGCGGCGCGGCGATCCGGTCTTGGCGCGCGGCGGCCGGAGCAGATCTGAGGCGCCGGCGCGGAGGAGGAAAGGCACCGGCGGCGGCGGGTGGTGAGTGGGCCGGATACGGGCTCGGCGGGCCCGCGCGGGATCGGCGGCGATGTGGGGCGCCCGCTGCCACGTGGCGCGCCCCGATTGGCTGCGGGTGGCGGCGGACGTGTCCGGCGGCCGGCGGACGTGTTCGGCCGCGCGGAGGAGCTGGATCTAGGGTTAGGGACGAGGGGAACCGCGAATTTCGGGAGGGTGCTGGTGTATATATAGGCATAGAGGGAGCTAGGAGTGTCCAAATGAGGTGCGGTTTTCGGCCGCGCGATTGTGATCGAACGCTCTAGATGATGGAGAGGGTTTTGATGGGTTTTGGACCAAAATGGAGGGGTGTTGGGCTGCAACACACACGAGGCCTTCTCGGTCCCTCGGTTAACCGTTGGAGCATCAAACGAAGTCCAAATGGTACGAAACTTGACAGGCGGTCTACCGGTAGTAAACTAAGGCCGCTTGGCAAGTCTCGGTCTAATCTAGAAATGTTTAACCCCCACACACGAAAGAAAGATAGAAATGACCACCGGAGGAGAACGAAGCGCCGGAATGCAAAACGGACAACGGGGAAAATGCTCGAATGCATGAGATGAACACGTATGCAAATGCAATGCACATGATGACATGATAAGAGATGCATGACAACAACAACACACGGAGACAAAGACCCGAACCCGAGAAAATAAAATAACTTAACGCCGGAAACGGCAAGAGTTGGATTACATAATAGGTAAATCATATCCGGGGTGTTACAACACTCCACCACTATGAAAGGATCTCGTCCCGAGATCTAGGACTGAAAGAACGCCGGGTACTCAGAACGGAGGTGATCCTCGCGTTCCCAGGTAGCTTCACGGTCGGAATGGTGTGACCACTTGACTTTGAGGAATTTGATTGACTTGTTGCGAGTCTTGCATTCAGTCTCTTCAATAATAGCAACGGGATGCTCACGATAAGAGAGATCTGATCTTCTTGGAGCTCAATGTCCTCGAAGTTGACGGTGCGGTCAGGAGTCTTGAAGCACTTTCGGAGCTGAGAGACATGGAACACGTCATGCACATTTGCAAAGTTTGAAGGAAGCTCGAGTTGATAGGCGAGATCGCCTCTCTTGCTGACGATCTTGAAAGGTCCCACGTATCTAGGGGCAAGCTTCCCTTTGATACCAAAGCGACGAGTACCTTTCATTGGAGAGACGCGGAGGTAAACATGATCTCCGATCTCGAAAGATAAATCACGGTGCTTACTATCATAGTAGCTCTTCTGGAGGGATTGGGCTGCTTTGAGGTTATCTCGAATGACTTTGCACATCTCCTCTGCCTCTGTGATTAAGTCATTACCCAAAAGCTGACGTTCACCGGTTTCAGACCAGTTGAGAGGGGTACGGCACTTCCTGCCATACAGAATTTCGAATGGGGCCTTGCCCGAACTTGCTTGAAAACTGTTGTTGTAGGAGAATTCAGCATATGGAAGACAATCCTCCCACTTCATGCCGAAGGAGATCACACAAGCCCTGAGCATATCTTCAAGAATCTGGTTGACACGCTCGACTTGACCGCTAGTTTGAGGATGGAAAGCTGTGCTGAAGCGGATGTTGGTGCCCATGGCCTTCTGAAAACAATCACAAAACTTGGAGGTAAAGATGTTGCCACGCTCTGAAGAGATCACTTGTGGAATACCATGCAGAGAGACAATTCGAGAGGTATAGAGCTCCGCCAATTGAGCTGCAGTGATTGACTCTTTGATAGGCAGAAAGTGAGCCACTTTAGTGAGTTTGTCGATGACAACGAATATGGCGTCATTGCCACGTTTGGACTTTGGAAACCCAGTCACGAAGTCCATCTCAATGTGGTCAAACTTCCATTCTGGAATGGCAAGAGGTTGGAGGAGACCAGCTGGCCTTTGGTGTTCTGCCTTCACTCTTCTGCAGACATCACATTAATTCACGAACTGAGCAATCTCGCGCTTCATTCGAGTCCACCAATAAGCCTGCTTGAGGTCCTGATACATCTTCGTGCTCCCAGGGTGGATGGAGAGGAGAGAATTGTGAGCCTCGTTCATGATCACTTTACGAAGGTCACCTTTGGGCACAACAATACGATCCTCAAAGAAGAGAGTGTCCTTGTCATAAAGGCGGTAGCACTTGTACTTGGGTTGACTCTTGGCAATCCCAATCTTCACCTTTTTCACCATAGCATCAAGAAGCTGAGTTTGGCGAATCTGGTCTTCCAAGGTAGGAGAGACTTGAAGGTTGGCGAGGAAACCTTGAGGAACAACTTGCAGATTAAGTTTGCGGAAAGCTTCACAAAGCTCGGGCTGATAAGGCTTGAGAATCAGACTGTTGCAATAAGCCTTCCTGCTCAATGTGTCAGCAATCACATTGGCCTTGCCTGGAGTATACTCGATACTCGGATTATGCTCTTGAATCATTTCAACCCATCGAGTCTGCTTGAGGTTGAGATTAGGCTGAGTGAAGATGTACTTGAGACTCTTGTGGTCAGTGAAAATGTCCACTTTTTTTCCCAATAAGAGATGTCTCCAAGTCAAAAGAGCATGCACAACTGCTGCCAACTCAAGGTCATGAGTGGGATAGTTCTTCTCGTTGGGCTTCAACTGGCGAGAGGTATAAGCCACAACTTTCTTCTCTTGCATCAACACTGCACCAAGACCTTGAAGAGAGGCATCGCAGAAGACCTCGAACGGTTTGGATTCATTAGGAGGAGTCAGAACTGGAGCAGTGACCAATTTCTCTTTCAAAGTGTTGAAAGCAATGTCACACTCCGGAGACCAAACGTACTTGACGTGCTTTTGGAGAAGATTTGAGAGAGGCTTCGCGATCTTAGAAAAGTTTTCAACGAATCTTCGACAGTAGCTTGCGAGACCGAGGAAGCTATGGAGTTGCTTCACGTTCTGAGGTGGTTCCCAATTCACAATTGCAGACACCTTCTCAGGATTCACCGCAATGCCCTTGGCAGAGATGATATGACCAAGATAAAGAACCTCATCGAGCCAAAATTCGCACTTGGAGAACTTGGCGTAGAACTGATGTTCCCTCAGCTTATCGAGTACCAAACGCAAGTGCTTGGCATGATCTTCCTTGTTCTTCGAAAAGACCAGAATGTCGTCGAGATAGACCAAAACAAAGTCATTGGTGTAGGCGTTGAAGATGAAGTTCATCATGCAAGAGAAAGTCGGAGGAGCGTTGACGAGGCCAAAAGACATGACAGTGTATTCATATGAACCAAAGCTTGTCCTGAAAGCCGTCTTGGGAATATCTTGCTCACGGATCCATACGGAGATCAAGCTTGGAGAATACTTGGGCACCTTTGAGTTGTTCGAACAGCTCGTTGATGTTGGGAAGTGGGTATTTATTCTTGATGGTCTTCTTGTTCAATGGACGGTAATCAACACAAAGTCGGTCCGTTCCATCCTTCTTCTTCACAAAAAGAACACCACAACCCCACGGAGAAGAACTAGGTCGGATGAGGCCCATTCGCTCTTGAATATCGAGTTGCTTCTTCAGCTCCTTCAACTCTTCAGGTCCGAGCTTATAAGGACGCTTGCACACTGGTTCCGTGCCAGGCTCAAGATCGATGAAGAATTCAACTGGCCGATGCGGAGGCATTCCTGGAAGCTCTTCTGGAAAGACGTCTTGATATTCGCACATGACTGGAATTTGCGAGATAGCATCCAGTTCACCCTTCTCATTGAGAGAAAACAGACGGATGGTATCGTCATTAGCGGCAAAGACAATTACATCCTCAGACGAATGAGTCAATTGAATCTGCCTGGCTGCACAATCAAGCCGAGCCTTGTGCTTAGAAAGCCAATCCATTCCGAGAATAAGATCAATATCCGAGTTAGCAAGAACCATTGGAGAAGCCAGAAACTTGAAATCACCCATCATGATAGAAACATCCGGGACTACTGAAGTAGCCCTCATAGACTTAGTCGGAGAAACCACTCCCATAGGTTTACTCAACATTTGTGAAACGAAGTCATGCTTGGAAACAAATGATCTTGACATGAAACAATGCGATGCACCAGTGTCAAAAAGAACTTTTGCGGGAAAAGAGTTATCTGGAAAGTTACCCATGATGACATCTGACGAGTCCTCTGCCTGAGCTGCATTTAGCAAGTTGACCTTGGCGGAATTGGGGTTATTCTTGACCACAGCTGTACTTGCCGATCTCACAGGAGGAGGAGGAGGGAGGCGCCTCTGATTGAAGCACTTGTTGGCATAGTGACCCTTCTGTTGGCACTTGTTGCACGTGACCTCTGAAAGCGGACGGTGATATGGAGCACTCGATCTTGGAGCTTGAGACGAAGTCTTGTTCTGAAAGCCAGGGTTGGTGGGTGGGAAGATCCACTGCCACCTTTGCTCTTCTGATACGGCTGACGGAACGGAGGAGGAGGAGGCCAATACTTCTGCTGCTTGGCCACTTGAGTGGAGTAAGAAGGAGTAGCGTCTCTGACTCGCTTCTTGGAAGCATCACACCTCAGTTGAGCGGCCTCTTACTTCAATGCCATGTTGTAGAACTCATCGTACCTCAAGGGCTCAAAGAGAACAAGAGCTAGCTGAATTTCTTCTCTGAGACCACCCCTGAACTGGTATATCATGCTCTTCTCGTCAGGGACGTCCTGCTTAGCAAAGCGGGCGAGCTTCTGAAACAACTTGTTGTAGTCATAGACAGACAAAGAGCCTTGCTTCAGGTTGCGGAATTCCTCACGCTTGCTCTCAACCACGCTCTGAGGAATATGATGAGCTTTGAAGTCTTGACGGAATTCATCCTAGGTAATCACACGGCCTCCTCTGGAATCCTTGTACTGCTGGAACCATTCTGCAGCTTGGTCTTTGAGTTGGAAGGAAGCGAACTTGAAAAAGTCCTCAGGCCTGACGTTACTGCACTCGAAATGCTTGCACAGATTCACGAGCCAATCGTCGGCATCAATTGCCTCAACACAATTGCTGAAAGTCTTTGTCCCATTAGCAAGGAACTGGTTGAGTGTAGCAAAGTGATTCTGATTGTTGCCTTGGTTGCCTTGGTTCGCTTGATTGCGCTCTTGAAGAATTTGCATGATCAACTGTGTGTTTGCATTGGTTGCAGCCATCACAGCTTGCCATGCCTCCGGAGGAGGAGGAGGTGGTGGCGGATCCTGATTCTGATTCTGGTTGCTACTCTTAGCGGGAGCCATCCTGAAGAGGGTGACAACCGTTAGCACAATGCCAGATAAAATGAAGCTGAATCAAACGGGTTGAAATTGCAATCTATAGTCTTCACATCCGAACATAAGAACTAATGCATTCCACTGGAAATGGTCACATATCCATAAATTGAGAAGCCACTTAGAATTTAGGTAGAGGAATAAATCAACAAGGTACGGATCAAGAACGAATACTCGGTAAGAAATCCCAATCTCAAACCAAATATCCGTGGAAGAAGAACTAGAGCTACAAGAATTCCCACCTATGAAACTCCCGAACCTTTCCGGTTATGCAATCAGGTGTTGGGGATACAGGGGAAGCATAATATCTCACCCAAATCTAGCAAATCCTACATCCAGCTGTATCCATCCTTCAACACATAACCGAGAAAAACTTCAGAAACCATCTACCTCAACCTTCGAAAAGCATCCGTTATACAAGTTATGGCAATACTCCCGAACTCCCGCCCCAGTACTGGGTGGCGTCGAGGTTATCTCACCAACGAACTGCATAAAAGAGATTTTCAATGTCGGCGTACTAAACTCAGGTATTCCAGAACAGCAACGATAAAATTGTGACGACAACACCTCGGAGCTCAACTCCCCGGGACACTGCCACAACCCCTAAAGACAGGAGGCACCAAGAACAATGTTCTCGTCACAAAACCATCGAAATGATTCCAAGATACCCGCATGATCCTAAAAATTTTTAGTGAAATTTGAGAAGAGAAGAGTCAAAACTCTACGTCAGGATGCCTTACCAGAGCGATGAGGAGACTGGGGAGTAAAAAGAATTCCAAAACTCTCCAATATATAATTCCTAAATGACTCAAAACATTTTTCCAGACTCAACAACGGCTGCTAAAAACGAACAAGCAATGGGGGCTCCTAAGTTCGGGGAAGGCTCTGATACCAACTTGTCACGCCCTCGATGCGGCTATATCTCCTACGTGTCGAAGCACGACTTAGAGGCATAACCGCATTGAAAGCAATGTCGCAAGTTAGGCAATCATCACAACATCCCATGTAATATAGATAATAAAAGGGGAGATACATAGTTGGCTTACACTCGCCACGTCAATCAAAGTACATAAATAGCATTACATCAACCAAACACTCATGGCCCGACTACGGCGCCAAAATAAAAGATCAACCCAACATGCGACACGGTCCCGATCGCCCCAACTGGGCACCACTACTGATCATCAGGGAAAGACACATAGTAACGGCGGGAAGCTTCATCGAACTCCCACTTGAGCTCATGCGCATCATCTGGAACGGAATCATCAGGCCCTGCATCTGGTTTGGAAGTAATCGGTGAGCCACAGGGACTCAGCAATCTCGCACCCTCACGATCAAGACTATTTAAGCTTATAGGTAAGGCAAGGTAAATATGTGGAGCTGCAGCAAGCGACTAGCATATATGGTGGCTAACCTATTCGCAAAAGAGAGCGAGGAGAGATAGCAAAGCGCGAACGAGTAACTAAAGAACAACCTGCGGCAAGCATTACTCCAACACCGTGTTCGCTTCCCGGACTCCGCCGAGAAGAGACCATCACGGTAACTCACACAGTTGATTCATTTTAATTAAGTTAAGGATCAAGTTATGTACAACCGGACATTAACAAATTCCCATCTACCCATAACCGCGGGCACGGCTTTCGAAAGTTCAAATCCCTGCAGGGGAGTCCCAACTTAGCCCATGACAAGCTCTCACCGTCAACAAAGGAATAGACCTTCTCCCAAGACATTTCGATCAGACTCGGTATCCCGGTTCTACAAGACACTTCGACAAGTTAAAACCAATCCAGCAACACCACCCGCTGTGCCGACAAATGCCGATAGGAGCTGCACATATCTCGTTCTCAGGGCACACCAGATAAGCTAAGCGTACGGAAGCCAACGTAACCCAAGTTGCCAAGGGACGGCCCCGCACGGTGCTCTAGGTTGGACCAACACTTAGAGAAGCACTGGCCCGGGGGGTTTAAAATAAAGATGACCCTTGAGTCCGCGAAACCCAAGGGAAAAAGGCTAGGTGGCAAATGGTAAAACCAAGGTTGGGCCTTGCTGGAGGAGTTTTATTCAAAGCAAACTGTCAAGGGGTTCCCATTATAACCCAACCGTGTAAGGAACGCAAAATCCGGGAACATAACACCGATATGACGGAAACTAGGGCGGCAAGAGTGGAACAAAACACCAGGCATAAGGCCGAGCCTTCCACCCTTTACCAAGTATATAGATGCGTTAATATAAATAAGAGATATTGTGATATTCCAACAAATGTCCATGTTCCAACAAGGAACAAACT
>NC_053025.1:88225318-88236093 GCF_003073215.2 Triticum urartu | reverse complement strand
TTTGGGTCCTTCGAGGGAGGCGCTCAGCACAACGAACGAGGCAATCGGACTATAATGCATGAACACTCTCACTTAGCCATAGAATTCTATAATTTTAAATTTCGGCGAAGCCCCTGGTATTCGGAAGACCGAGTTCGAGGCGCTATCCACACCTTGGCCGGACAGAGCCGACTCCTCGCTCTAAGTGGCATAAGTCTTTAGGGACTTGAAAAACCTCTCGAACAGCGACCAGCTCTCGCTTCATCATGACAGTCAGTTTTAGCTTTCTCTACTAAGGTGCTCGACCCAGCTCAACTGGGGCACAATCGCAGTAGTTCTCCTAGTGCTACCTTAGCCGATATAGTGGAACGTAAGGCACCAAAACATAGGAGACGGGCAAACCCAACTATTGACCCAAGACATGATTCGGAGCCAATGCATATAATGCTATAAGTTCGGGGTGCCACACTTGTTAAAGTGTTCGGACTTCTCACACCATATTGAGGGGTACTAAAGCCCCTGGCGTATTTTGGCCATACCAAAGTGTACGAGTGCAACATGTTGTTAAGGAACATATATTTGTAAAAAAAGTAATGCAAAAATAGACAAAAGCTATGCATTGTTCATTAAAAAGGGCTGCAATCAAAGCAGAATGATACAAATAATGCGATAAGCAAAAGGTTGGACTAGTTAACATGTCCGTTCTAGGGGAAGGCTGCGAAATGGTATGCGAAACAGGTATACTGCTCGTGATAGAGACCACCTGGGAGTTCCGTAATGCGGCATGGCTTGTCTGCTTCCCTGGTTCTTGCATCGTTTGTGCAGCAATTGAACTGCCGAACAGGCCTTCCGAAGAATGGAGTCCTAAAAGTAAGAGAAAATTAAAAAATCGGCAGCCCCTGATGCGGTTGAAGCCGTGTTTCAGGCATGCCGTGATGGTGCCCCTCCCCCTGTACCCATGGTATTTCTAGAGCGTAGTTATGTACGCGAAGCACTGGTGTCGCATGTTTGCGCGGGCTGGGGTTGGGGCCGCATTGCTACGCCTGATCGGAATGTGCCAGGCGGGTCTTGTTGTAGGTTACTCCGGGCGCGCTTGACGGTGTCGGGACGTTTAATGGCCGGAACTGGGGAACTGCCTGGAGAGGGCTGCTTTGTACTTCCGCTGCAAGGGCGTGTGCTCCTCCGTTCGGAGGGAGCGTTCGGTGTTTCCATTGACCGTAATTACTCCTCGAGGGCCTGGCATCTTGAGCTTAAGGTATGCGTAGTGCGGTACCGCATTGAACTTGGCGAATGCGGTTCGCCCGAGCAGTGCGTGATAGCCACTGCGGAATGGGACTATGTCGAAGATTAACTCCTCGCTTCGGAAATTATCCGGAGATCCGAAGACCACTTCAAGTGTGACTGAGCCTGTACAGTTGGCCTCTACACCTGGTATTACGCCTTTAAAGGTCGTTTTGGTGGGCTTAATCCTCGAGGGATCTATGCCCATTTTCCGCACTGTATCCTGGTAAAGCAGGTTCAGGCTACTGCCGCCGTCCATAAGGACTCTAGTGAGATGAAATCCGTCAATAATTGGGTCTAGAAACCATGCGGCGAATCCGCCATGACGGGTGCTAGTGGGATGGTCCCTTCGATCAAAGGTGATCGGCAGAGGACCATGGTTGAACTTTGGGGACTGGCTCACCGGCGTATACCGTCCCTTAACGCGCGCTTCCGCTCCTCCTTTGGGGATGTGGGTTGCGTATATCATGTTCACCGTCCGCACTGTTGGTGGGGGAAAACCCTTCTGTCCAGCTGTTGTTCGGCGGCCGGGGCTCGTCGTCATCGCTATGCAGCCTTGTCTGTTTCGGCATTTACTTGCCTGCCTTGCTTGAACACCAACAATCCCTGTTGTGTGATTGGCCGGCTTTTCGGGGGTGCCATGTATCTGGCACAAGCGGTCGAGTATTCGGTCCAAACTGGACGGGCCCCTAGGATTCTTTTGAATGGCTTTTTTCCGCTGATCGGATTATAAGCCTCTGAATCTGGCAATTAACTGTCGGTATCCTCAGCGTTGTCGCCGTTAGTGCGGCGCTTCTGCTTGTTGCGATCGCGACGTGGCCACTACTATCCTGGTATCCGAAATTAACCTAGGGTTCTTGGTCATATTGTTGCTACGAGCAAGCCAGCTGTCTTCTCCGCGCAAAAAGCGGGTCATGAGGTCGTGAGTGCTGCATAGATTTCGCTTTTCCTGTCCAAGGTGCGGGCAAGCCACTCGTCATGGATATTGTGTTTGAAGGCTGCTAGGGCCTCTGCGTCCGGACAATCGACTATTTGATTTTTCTTTGTTAGGAACCGTGTCCAGAATTGCTTGGCCGATTCCTCTGGCTGCTGAATTACGTGGCTTAGGTCATTAGCGTCTGGTGGTCACACATAAGTGCCCTGGAAATTGTCGAGGAATGTGGCTTCCAGGTCCTCCAACAACCGATTGATCCTGCTGGCAAGCTGTTAAGCCAATGCCGAGCTGGTCCTTTAAGCTTGAGTGGGAGGTATTTGATGGCGTGGAGATCATCGCCGCGGGCCATGTGGATATGAAGGAGATAATCCTCGATCCATACCGCAGGATCTGTTGTGCCATCATATGATTCGATGTTTACGGGTTTGAAACCCTCGGGGATTTGATGATCCATTACTTCGTCTGTGAAGCATAGTGGGTGTGCGGCGCCTCTGTACTGGGCTATATCACGACGTAGCTCCAATGAGCTTTGTCTACTGTGTTCGGCCCTACCGGATTTGTGTCCGGCGTGACGGTTACCGTCTCGAGTCATGGGGCGCCCAGCGATCCGTAGATCGATCTTGTTTGCCTTGCCTTGTCCTCCAACATATCTCGCAGGTCTGGCGCATTTTCCCGTGCCTTGGTACGGGGTGCGGCTTGAGTGGAGGGCCGAGAGGCCTCTCTGTCGCGGCCACGAGGTGGCCGGTCGGCCGTATCAAGTGCTGGTGATGTAGGTTTAAGTGCTTCCTCCTCTAATCGGGGTAGCAACCTGCGCTTTGGGTAGCTCTTGGAGGGGCGTTCGAGTTTATGCTCTTCGGCCGCAAGGACTTCAGTCCATCTGTCGACTAGCAAATCTTGATCAGCTCTAAGCTGTTGCTGTTTTTTCTTGAGGCTTCTTGCCGTGGCCATAAGCCTGCGTTGAAAACGCTCTTGCTCGACGGGATCCTCTGGCACGATGAATTCGTCATCGTCGAGGCTGGCCTCGTCTTCGGAGGGAGGCGTATAATTATCGTCCTCGACCCCTCTATCTGCCGCTCTCTCATGAGGGCTGGCTTCTCCATCCTCCTGTGCTGAATCTTGCTGGAGGGGGTTTTCTTCGGCACTCTCCGGAGTATTATTATCTCCCGTGCTGGAATCAACGTATTTGCTTTGGCGGGATTTTGAGCGGCGCCGCTGACGCTGACGCTTAGGCTATTTCCTGGAGGGGTCATCCTCCGCTGTTCCATCGCCATCTCCTTCTTTTGGGGTGTCCACCATGTATATGTCATACGAGAGGTGGCTTTCCAGGGCCCAATAGGCGCTGGTTCTTCATCGTCTCCTGCATCGGCGTCCATACCGTCGATGTCTTCGGAGTCGAAGTCGAGCATGTCGGTTAAATCGTCGACAGTGGCTACAAAGTGGGTGGTGGGTGGGCTTTGAATTTCTTCATCGTCCGTATCCCAACCTTGCTGACCGTAGTCCGGCAGGGCTCTCCTGATAAAGAGAGAGACTTTAGTGTCTTCAGAATAATCGCCGAAAGGCGAGTGCTGAAAGATGTCCGCGGCAGTAAACTCCATGATCGGCGCCCAATCGGATTCGATCGGCAGGGGCGCGGAGGGTTCGGAGTCCGGAGAGGAGTCCGGCTCCTTGGAGTCACGAGTCTCGCGGAGTGCGGGGCTGGTGTTCGGCTCGATCGCCGTTGGGATCGCAGCCCCCGAGGCGGCGTCTAACACCCATCCTTTGGCGCAGTTGGCTCGAATTAAGGGTCGAAGCCGATGCGGGTGCGGCCTCCAGGGCACTGTTCGGCGGCGGAGCTAGATCACTGCTCGTCGTGATAGTGCGGCGCGCTCGGCAGTGGCTCGAATCGTCGAGGATCAAGTCCCCGCAGACGTCAGCTGTGTAGTTTAAACTTCCAAATCTGACTTGACGGCCAGGGGCATAGCTTTCGATCTGCTCCAGATGGCCAAGTGAATTGGCCCGCAGTGCGAAGCCGCCGAAGACGAAGATCTGTCCGGGGAGGAAGGTCTCACCCTGGACTGCATCGCTATTGATGATCGTAGGAGCCATCAAAGCCTAACGGCGACGACACAGAGGAACTCTCAATGAAAGCACCAATGTCGGTGTCAAAACCGGCGGATCTCGGGTAGGGGGTCCCGAACTGTAGGCCGGATGGTAACAGGAGGCAAGGGACACGAAGTTTTACCCAGGTTCGGGCCCTCTCGATGGAGGTAAAACCCTACTTGATTAATATTGATGATATGGGTAGTACAAGAGTAGATCTACCACGAGATCGGAGAGGCTAAACCCTAGAAGCTAGCCTATGGTATGATGTTGTTCTGTATGTTGTCCTACGGACTAAAACCCTCTGGTTTATATAGAACACGAAAGTCGGTTACAATGGTAGGAGATCTACATATCCGTACGCCAAGGAAAGTCCCGTCCGAGACACGGGATGAAGTCTTCAATCTTGTATCTTCATAGTCCAGGAGTCCGGCTGAAGGTATAGTCCGGCCATCCGGACACCCCCTAATCCAGGATCCCTCACTCATTGATATCATGCTTAGGAGGAATAGATCTAAGTTTCAAAGAATCAACATCAAGAGAAATTCTATCAACGTTCCTAGCCAAATCATCAATCTTAAGCAATTTTTCTTCAATCAAAGCATTGAAATTCTTTTGCAAAGTAATAAATTCTTTAATATTAGATTCAAAATCAGAGGGCATCTTATTATAATTTCCATAAGAATTGTTGTAGGAATTACTAATTATTAGAGGAATTACTAGGATAAGGCCTAGGATAAATTCCTCTATACGCGTTGTTACCAAAATTGTTCCTACCAACAAAATTCACATCCATAGATTCATTATTATTCTCAATCAAAGTAGACAAGGGCATATCATTAGGATCAGAAGAAACACTCTTATTAGCAAATAATTTCATAAGTTCATCCATCTTTCCACTCAAAACATTAATTTCTTCTATCGCATGCACTTTTTATTAGTAGATCTTTCAGTGTGCCATTGAGAATAATTAACCATAATATTATCTAGGAGTTTAGTAGCTTCTCCTAAAGTGATTTCCATAAAAGTGCCTCCTGCGGCCGAATCTAAAAGATTTCTAGAAGCAAAATTCAATCCGGCATAAATTTTTTGTATAATCATCCACAAATTCAAACCATGAGTAGGGCAATTACGTATCATTAATTTCATCCTCTCCCAAGCTTGTGCAACATGTTCATGATCAAGTTGCTTAAAATTCATAATATCGTTTCTAAGAGAGATGATCTTAGCGGGAGGAAAATACTTAGAGATAAAAGCATCTTTGCACTTGTTCCAAGAATCAATACTATTTTTAGGCAAAGACGAAAACCAAGCTTTAGCACGATCTCTAAGCGAAAAAGGAAATAGCTTCAATTAATAATAATTATCCACATATTTCTTCTTGCATATCACACAAAATCAAGAGCTATTTAGATGGGTAGCGGCATCTTTACTAGGAAGGCCGGAAAACGGATCTTTCATGACAAGATTCAGCAAAGCAGCATTAATTTCACAAGATTCAGCATCGGTAAGAGGAGCAATTGGAGTGCTAATAAAATCATTGTTGTTGGTATTGGTAAAAGTCACACAATTTAGTGTTATCTTGAGCCATCGTGACAAGCAAGCAAACTAACACACAAGCAAACAAAAAGCAAGCGGGCAAAAAGAGGCAAATAGAGAGAGAGGGAGGATAGAGAGAGAGGGCGAATAAAACGGCAAGGGTGAAGTGGGGGAGAGGAAAACGAGAGGCAAATGGCAAATAATGTAATGCGGGAGATAAGGGTATGTGATGGGTACTTGGTATGTTGACTCAACAGCGCCAGAAATTGCTCGTTGTCGGGAGTCAAATCTTGACTTGCGCGAACCTCCCCGACAACGGCGCCAAATTCTTCTTGCTACCTCTTGAGCACTGCGTTGGATTTCCCCAAAGAGGAAAGGATGATGCAGCAAAGTAGCGTAAGTATTTCCCTCAGTTTTTGAGAACCAAGGTATTAATCCAGTAGGAGGTTGCGCACGCGTCCCCTAGTACCTGCACAAAGCAAATAACTCCTCGCAACCAACGCGATAAGGGGTTGTCAATCCCTTCACGGTCACTTACGAGAGTGAGATCTGATAGATATGATAAGATAATTTTTTGGTATTTTTGTGATAAAGATGCAAAGTAAAATAAAAGCAAAGTAAAAGCAAAGGAAATAACTAAGTATTGGAAGATTAATATGATGAAGATAGACACGGGGGCCATAGGTTTCACTAGTGGCTTCTCTCAAGAGCATAAGTATTCTACGGTGGGTGAACAAATTACTGTTGAGCAATTGACAGAATTGAGCATAGTTATGAGAATATCTAGGTATGATCATGTATATAGGCATCACGTCCGAGACAAGTAGACCGACTCCTGCCTGCATCTACTACTATTACTCCACTCATCGACCGCTATCCAGCATGCATCTAGAGTATTAAGTTAAAAACAGAGTAACGCCTTAAGCAAGATGACATGATGTAGAGGGATAGTTTCATGCAATATGAAAAAACCCCATCTTGTTATCCTCGATGGCAACAATACAATACATGCCTTGCTGCCCCTACTGTCACTGGGAAAGGACACCGCAAGATTGAACCCAAAGCTAAGCACTTCTCCCATTGCAAGAAAGATCAATCTAGTAGGCCAAACCAAACTGATAATTCGAAGAGACTTTGCAAAGATAACCAATCATACATAAAAGAATTCAGAGAAGATTCAAATATTATTCATAGATAGACTTGATCATAAACCCACAATTCATCGGTCCCAACAAACACACCGCAAAAAGAAGATTACATCGAATAGATCTCCACAAGAGAGGGGGAGAACATTGCATTGAGATCCAAAAAGAGAGAAGCCATCTAGCTAATAACTATGGACCCGTAGGTCTGAGGTAAACTACTCACACTTCATCGGAGGGGCTATGGTGTTGATGTAGAATCCCTCTGTGATCGATGCCCCCTCCAGCGGAGCTCCGAAACAGGCTCCAAGATGGGATCTCGTGGATACAGAAAGTTGCGGCGGTGGAATTAGGGTTTTGGCTCCGTATCTGGTCGTTTGGGGGTACGTAGGTATATATAGGAGGAAGGAGTATGCCGATGGAGCAACGGGGGGCCACGAGGGTGGAGGGCGCGCCTGGGGGGTAGGCGCGCCCCCTACCTCATGGGCTCCTCCTTTGTTTCTTGACGTAGGGTCCAAGTCTCCTGGATCATGTTCGGTGAGAAAATCACGTTCCCGAAGGTTTCATTCCATTTGGACTCCGTTTGATATTCCTTTTCTTCGAAACCCTAAAATAGGCAAAAAAATAGCAATTCTGGGTTGGGCGTCCGGTTAATAGGTTAGTCCTAAAAATAATATAAAAGTGGATAATAAAGCCCAATGATGTCCAAAACAGTAGATGATATAGCTTGGAGCAATCAAAAGTTATAGATACGTTGGAGACGGATCAGCCACGGACTCGGTCTCGCCTCTGTCTGTGTCCCTGAGCCGCCATCACCAGGCGCGCCTCTAAACTACCGCATGGCGGCGGCCCCACTGTCGGTTTCAAAACCGGCGGATCTCAGGTAGGGGGTCCCAAACTGTGCGTCAAGGCCGGATGGTAACAGGAGACAAGGGACACGATGTTTTTTACCTAGGTTCGGGCCCTCTCGGTGGAGGTAATACCCTACTCCTGCTTGATTAATATTGATGATATGGGTAATACAAGAGAAGATCTACCACGAGATCAAGGAGGCTAAACCCTAGAAGCTAGCCTATGGTATGATTGTTGTGTATGGAGTTGATTGCCTACAGACTACAACCCTCTGGTTTATATAGACACCAGATAGAGTTAGGGTTACATAGAGTCGGTTACAATGGTAGGAGATCTTGAATATCCATCGCCAAGCTTGCCTTCCACGCCAAGGAAAGTCCCATCCGGACACGGGACGAAGTCTTCAATCTTGTATCTTCATAGTCCAGGAGTCCGGCCGAAGGTATAGTCCAGCTACCCGAACACCCCCTAATCCAAGGACTCCCTCAGTAGCCCTGAACCAGCTTCAAATGAACGACGAGTCCGGCGCGCAAATTGTCTTCTGGCATTGCAAGGCGGGTTCCTCTCCAAGTCCTTCATAGAAGATTGTAAACACCAAGAGTAGTGTCCGTTCTGCAAAATAAGCTTCCACATATTGCCATAGAGAGAATAATATTAAACAAAATCAAATCTGCTGACGTATTCCGCAGTGCGTCATCACACTATACCCAAGTCCTTTACTCGAATCGTTTTCACTTTTCCACATCAGTGTGTTTTGCGAGGCAGTTTCCTTGGCACGTCTTGTCAAAGCAGAGATCGTGTACCCCCCTTTTACGGGATTCTCATCAATACGGACGTGGATAACCCAACCGCGCCACTTATCACGGCGCTCGGGAGGCAAGCGAGTTTTACTAGGCAGGTGGGGACGCACAACCGCATCCGCCCATATAAGGGGACAAGGATCCACCTTTTTACCTACGCCTTCTTCCTCCTTTGCCTATCCATCTCCTGCGCACCCGAGCTCCAGCGCCCAAGCCCGCACTTCCCACCTCAACCTTCTCCAGCAATGTCCAGAGCGGGAGGCAAGTGGATGGACTCCTCCGCCACGGAGGGCCAAGTCAAGAAGCTAAGTAAGGCCGGATACCTGTCCAAGGACATCGCGCACCGGCTTCTCGAAAAGGGGTAGCTTCTCCCCCACCCCAAGGCCCCATGAGAGGGTAGTATTTCTCCCCCAGTTCCTCCGTGGACTGGGTTTTCCACTCCACCCATTTGTCCGGGGGCTCATGTTCTACTACGGCCTGGATTTCCACGATCTGGCTCCGAACTTCATCCTCAACATCTCGGCGTTTATCGTCGTGTGCGAGGCTTTTCTCCGCGTCCGCCCTCATTTCGGCCTCTGGCTCAAGACCTTCAACGTCAAGCCCAAGGTGGTGCGCGACAGCCAGGCGGAGTGCGGAGGCGCCATGGCGGGCAAGATGGCCAACGTCCTATGGTTCGAGGGCTCTTTCATGGAGACCCTAAAGGGATGGCAATCTGGGTGGTTTTATATCACCGAGCCGCGCGATCTGAAATGGACCGCAGCCCCCGAGTTCCGATCCGGACCCCCCACACGGCTTATGTCCTGGAAAGAGACGGGCCTGCCATGGGGTGACGAAAAAAGGTGACCGGATTGCAAACATGCATCCAGTCCCTGGTGAACAAGCCAGTCCAGCTTGTTAATGTAATCTAGGTTATGCTCGTCCGCCGGATCCTCCTGTGCCAACACCAGGATTTTAATCTGTGGGACTTCGACCCGGCGCAGCATCAAACCCTCAGCAGGCTCTTCGACACGACGTACAAAGACGCCTGGAAGATGCTATTCAAGGGCACCGAGGCTCCCACATCTGCCTCCGAGGACCGCAGATACAGCTCGCAGCGTCACGCTAGCGAGGTAAGCCATCTACACCTTTTACAGGATGTTAAGCTTTTTTCACAGTTTGACTCTATGCGGGATCTAAACTTCCTTACCTTTGACAGGCTTGGCGGGCGATATCCGGACCGATTAACTGTCCGGCTCCGCTGCCCGAAGACCCAGCCCCAGCTCTACTAGTGAAGTTGCTGGTTCCGGCGCCTTATGTGGTGCCGGAGAAGAAGGCCAAGAAGAACAAGACCACGGGGACTCGAAAGAGTGCCCGCAACGTGGTGGTGTCGGACTCATCATCTGACGAGTCCGAGACGCCCTCCTCCCGAACGAGGAGGAGGAAGAAGAAAACTCTCCCCCCCCAGCGGAGGGAGGAGAGAAGAGGAAGGCCGCCCCAACGGGGGAGGCCGAGGGGTCTAGGAAAAGGAAGACCCCTCCGCCGGACTACGCCCCCAACGCCGAAGAGGGCAAAGAGGAGTGGCCAAACAGGGCCAAGCGTCGGCGAAATCGTAAGTTCGGATATCAGAATAACTCATGATGTTCCTTTGTTGCACAGCTTTCCCTAATGTCGAATGTAATTATGCAGTCCGCCCCGGGCCGAATTCGACGAATCGTCGGGCAGCTCCCTGGACTCATCGGACGTGAACTCGGTTCCGCTCGCTGTCTCCCCCCGCACTACAGACGACGCCGAAGTGGCGTCGCGACAAACTCCAGGGCAGGAGGAGGTGGTCTGGAGGAGCCACAAGGCACCCTCCCGGACTCCACGGAGTGAAGGGGAATCAAGGCCCCCCAGGCTCCAAGTTCCGGCTTTGAGCCGGGCACCGTGCCGGAATCTTCACAACAGTTCCGGACCGCGTGGGCGAACTCCTTCTAAGAGGAGCGAGCCTTCAGCCGGCAGCCTCCGTCCAACCGGAGGTGCCGGACAATCTGCTGGAGGTGCTTGACGGCGCCTCCATCGACGAGGGGCACCGTACTATTATGAGTACGGTGATCCAGAAGGTTCAGTCCACCAAGAGCGGACTGACTGAAGCTTGCGCTAGCCTTCTAACAGGCTTCGAGGTAAGTAAAAATATGTCAAAATCTTACCGCC
>NC_053025.1:88211805-88224318 GCF_003073215.2 Triticum urartu | reverse complement strand
CATGTTATCCATTAATTAGGCTGTGGTAATATAAAAACATTATGTGAACAAAGGGGGTACAACAAACATTGCTATTCTACGTATGTTGCCTATTGACGTGCGGCTTGAAGGCCCGGTCGCATGTTCGATCCTCGTCCTTTATTTTTATTTGTATATGGGTCCAAATTTGTTTCATGACATGTGGGCCCCTCGGTGTGTAGTTTTGTAGCTTATTTATAATAATTAAAGAGAACAACATAGTTTTTTCAATAATACCATGGTGCGATTGAAGGCGAGAAAGGACGTGCGAGAGAGCGATGACCGAGCCAGAGGGAAATCAACTAGGGGAGTTGCGTGGGTTGCAACGGTGTTTGGAGTAGTTGTGGGCCGAATGCTACGAAAATATAATCTAAACCGACCGGAACAATGCCTACACAAATTAATCCAAGGTTGGAGTGCCCCTCGCAATGTAAATAGCTCCGGCTTTGCGAGGGATGGAGAGGTAGTAGCTTCAACGCGTGGAAGATACGGTGTGAGAAAGCGAGGTCAATCGAGAGACATATAGATAGAGAGACAAAGTGAGTGTGGTCCGACATTCATTGAACAAATATATATGCTCTGGAGAGATATTGTCCGATTGAGCTTTTTGGCAAGGGTGAGGGCTGTAAGATAGAGCTTGAGAGATGATCCAGTCACAGACGTGTAGATATATTTTGTGCGTGGGAGGAAGCAAGGTCAACCGATCACATAGGGTCGCGTGCGATCGAAAGAGTGAGACGGGTTGGAGAGAGTGACCTAGATAGACGATGTGCGTGAGAGAGTATACAATGTGAATAGGTCGAATTGGGCTCAAACATGGTGATATATCGTTTTTGTCCGAGAAAGAGCGAGGTCAATCGAGACATACGGAGAGAGAAGAGAGAGAGAGAGAGTTGAGTGAGCGTGGCCCACCATGAGGTCGAAAGAGTGGCGGCGGCTTGGATGGACTGACCTAGATAGACAATCTGCGTGAGAGAGTATAGAGTGTGTCGATCGAGGCCCGAACAGGGAGATATATCATTTGTGTGTGAAAGAAAACGAGGTTAAACGAGACTCAGATAAAGAGAGCGAGATTGAGCGAGTGTGGCCCGCCGTGCGGAAGAAAGAGTGAGACAGTCTCGAGGGAGTGACCTAGATATACAAGTGCGTGCGTGCGCACGAGAGGTTGGGGGGCTAGATAGGCAATGCATGTATTTAGCGCGAGAGGGTGAGAGGGAGAGGGGGGAGAGAGAGAGAGAGCTCGGCATGGGGTGCAATGGCGGGTGTGTGAGGTAAATACATTTGGTAACAGAGTGGAAAAAGGGGTTGTGTAGTTGAGAGACTTAGAGAGTCGAAACATGGAGAGAAAGAATGAACGTGTGTTGGAAACCGATAGCTTCCTAAGGTGGTTAGGAGAGGAAGATTGACCGATACAGGAAGTATGTAGCGTTTGTGCGGCTAAAAACAACATTTGAATGTACATAGTACGAGACTTAATATCGATGTTTCAATTCGGTGTACATTGTAAGATTTGAACCGAGGACCAGGCATACGGGTAATTATTTCGAATTCGTGCCATACTAAGTTTCGAAAAGTTGACATTGACTCAGTTTGTTGTGCTATTTTGTAGGTCATATGTTTGAATCCATCCAAAAGTTTTCTCACTACCATGGTGTTCATCATATACATATGAATTTGTATTAAAAAAGTAGCGTGGATACAGTGAAATGCGAAATCCACGTTAGAATTGGAGATCGCTACGTGACACACACTCTAATTCAAATAACTAACTACGTGACACACACTCTAATTCAAATAACTAATTATGTGACACACACTCTAATCCACGTTAGCGTGGGTACCGTTTCGATTTTTTTCAAATAACTCCTCATTAATTAATTTATAGTACTCCCTCTGTTCACTTTTATAAGACCTTGAAGACATTTCAGACAATGTGCAAAACAGTTCATTTTAAGTTGTCTGAAACGACTTACAAAAGTGAACGGATGGAGTATCTCGTTTCGAATGACTAATTATTGCAAGGAAAACACGGGCATGGTAATACATACAGATTCGTTTGCAAATGAAAGAAGATTCGTTTGCATTCTCAAATGTAGGCGCACCAGGCAGACCAGGGTCGTGTCGGGGTGGACGCTGCTTCGGTGCCTTAAAGGCAACTGCCTTTGGGTCACTGACATGTGGGCCAGCCACCTGTTGGGCCCACATGTCATGGACACAAAGGCAGGTGCCTTAAGGCACCGAAGCATAGTCCTGTCGGGGTGGTCGCGTGTGTCGGACGGACGCGTAGCACCCAGCCACCCACCCCCTCCCCCCCAAAAAAAGGACGACGAAAATATAAGTTCGCGCTTCCACGTTTTGGATTGAAATATCTGGCGGCCCCAATTCCAGCCCTGCAAAATCTCTCTTCTCCACGTCCCCTTCCGCGCCCAGATTGCTCAAATCCCTAATTCGCCGCCAACCCTCGAATCGCCCCTCGTCTCGTCTCTTTCCCCACCGTTCCCCACCTCTGTGCCGGACGACAACGAGACGACGGTCGTGCTTCACCACCGCACCGGAGCTACCTCATCTACGCCCTCGTCCACCGCACCGGGTGGTCCACCGACAACGTCGGCCGCCGCAACCGACGTGCCTCACAGACACCGAGTTCCACCGCATCAGGTGCGCTTCACCGACGCCGTCTCCCAGCTCACCGGGGCTACTTCACCGAGCACATCGTCGCACCTCCGCCCCCCGAGGCCGTTGGGGCTTCACCAACGGTCTCGTCCACCGCATCGTAGCGCTCCGCTGCCACTCAAGATCTGCATCCGTGCGCGGCCAGCCAACGCCAGCGCATCACCCTCAACGGCTCTGAAGTGACCCGCACTCTAGCTAGGCGAGCATGCCCAAACGCCGGCCCGAACTAGGTATCCACACATCACTCCCTTGTGCACTGTTCCGACGATGTTTGGATATCCTTTCACTGCTCTCTTAGCTTACACGCCTATGCAACTCTGACTTTAACTCTTATTTCTTCTGGAGATATCATCTGAAACAAGCAAATCCATTTTTTAGCGAAGCATGACGGCGCTACGGGATCTGGTACACATCCTGCACACCCGTATAACCTTGTAAGTATCTGTCCTCCGGTACAACATCAAGGTCGATTCCTCTTATTTGATCAACCATTCGCCGTGTCAAAAATGCAGAGGGGGATGCAAGGAGCACAAGGCCTGCACATCCAAGCAAGTGGTAACATGGACTTGTACATGGAACATCCCAAGCGCAAGCAGAGCTGCAGTGAGCCTGTACAACGAGCTAGCGTAAGTCCCTGCATTTCATTTAATTCGTACTGGCATTCGTGTATGATTTGTGTGCAGTGGCTGATCCACGAATTCAAGTTACCAGGGGCGAACATTTAACTTAAAAAATACGAAGGCACTTGCACTCCGGAAATCAACATAACTTGAGAAATGTGAAGCTACATGCACTTTGAAAACCAGCTAATGATCCAAAGTAGTTCAGATTATAAACACTAAATGATGCAAGCACCAAAAAACACAAAATGCAACATGGTGTACAAGGACTACAAACATGGTCTGTACCTGCTTGAATTATTCGTTCTCTGGCTGAAAATATCGAAGTGTAATTGCACGTATAACCAGTGCGCAAACTGCATATCAATATATCTATCCTGCACAAGTATGCCAATAGTTTCAAACAACAGATTAGAAAAGTATTTATGCTATGTTGTCATGATACGGGGACTTTCTGGTAGATGGCCTCGACGTTTCCTCAAGCTATGAAAATGCACTATAATTTGCTTGTCATCAATGCCTGCAAATCTCTGTCTCTCTCAACATAGTAGATCATCATTAGACACTAAATCCTTCAATGAGCTTGCAAAATGCTTGCATTAGATCCCTCATTAGACACTATATGTTCATCACCAGGAGCATGTAAAATGTTTGCATCAAATCCTTCATTAGCAGTCTGTTCATTAGACACTTCAGGCTCAAGAACAACATGAGCTTGTATGTTTGCACCGGAAACTTGATTAGATACATCAGATTCAGTCAGTTCAGTATTGATTGGGGGAGTTATAAAATAAGTAGAAATTGGTTTCATTTTCTCATAGATTCCCTACATACAAGCAGTTTTACAACACCGTCAGGTTTAACTATTGGCCAGAAATTGAAGAGTTGAATTAGATATAATCAGGGATGTGATGTACCTGCTCGTTGCGCATGCTACTCTTGCAAGCTGCGACTGTCCGTTTGCGCAAGCTCGATGCCATGCCCGTGCTGCCGCCGCTGCCTCCCACGCAGGCTACACCCAGGGTTGGATCTTCATCTTCTTGTCCTTCCGTTCGCTTGAAGCCCGGCGACCGCCCTCCAACGAG
The DNA here is from genome assembly GCF_003073215.2 of Triticum urartu. NCBI lineage: Eukaryota > Viridiplantae > Streptophyta > Magnoliopsida > Poales > Poaceae > Triticum > Triticum urartu. The sequence goes on along the minus strand of NC_053025.1, from coordinate 88,219,922 downwards.
GGCGCGAGGAAGTGCTGTGTCGTCTGTCCAGCGGCGGCTAGGTTAGGAGCGAACCAGACTGGAGGCTGGAGCGAATGAATTGGGATTTTTCCTGTTGTCGATCGATATGGGAGGCGCTCGTTTGGGCCGCGAGCCTGCTATAGGGCCTGCCTTGCACTTATGTTATTGGCCCATCCAAATTGAAACATTTTTCTTCATTTTTTACATTGCCTGCTCGTGCGTTGGGACGAACAAAACTAGCGTGGGCCAACCTGGACGACTCAAACTAGGTGCACACTTTCCAGCCACCTGAGGCGGCCGCCCATACCAGCCCCTATGGTGGCGTCGCCCCTTTTTGCGTGTATGATTGGATAGTGAAAAATATTCCAGTGGCGCTTTTGATTTACCCACAGAATGGTTGAATTGCTTGTTTCTATGAACTGAGTTCGCCAATAATGTGAAGGATGCCAGTCTTTTCATCCTATTGTAGATTGCTTAGATCTCGATATGCCAAAAGTAATCGCATGAAATATACAGTAAAAGCCAGTGTGATGTGTTTGGCTACAACTAGTCTGACTACACGTCCTCATATAACATATCAAGGACGCACCATCTTACCAGATTAACCATTCGACTTACCCATGCAGTGTGGGAAGAAAGAAGTATTGGGACTGCGTATCCAAGCAATTGATGCCATGGACTCCTTCGTACAACCTTGTAAGCGAAAAAGAAGTTGCAGTGTGCCTGTACAAAGAACTAGCGTAAGTTCAGTTACCTGCTTCTCGGAATTTTAGTTAGCCACTTATTGCAAAATTGTTCAATTACGTTGCTTGGCTTAATTTAGTTTGCTACTGATTACATAATGGCACAGCCTGTTAATCATATTGTAGACTGCGCCTATCTATGTGTTTGATACTTACTGTTAAGAATTACCTGTTTGCCTTAACTTAAATATCTACTTGTTTGTTTAACTGCTTTGCTGCTGCAACAGCGGGTTACAATGATGTTAATAACTACTTTTCAGCATCCAATTGAAACTCTTTAATTCCTTGTTTGTTTAACTGGTTTGCTGTTATAACTCCCAGTTGAGATGTTTTGCTAACTTCAACTTTTCTGAATCCAATCGGAACTTTAATGGCAAAACAGGTTAGCCCAAGATCAAAGAGCGAGGTCCCCATGGACGTTGCATCATCCCACAGCAGTGGCACCGGCCCAATCGTGCATTATGAATTGCCAACTGCTGATGCTCTAGAGGCTAAACTAGTGGTAGAAAGAGATTCTGCTTCTGCACTTAGAGATGAAGTTGACATGTTGAGGAAGCAAACAGCACAATCACAAGCAGTACTCAAGACAACCATTAAATATTTGGTGGATTTCAAAACGAAGCAAGCTGAGACTGACCAGATTGTTAAGGTCCTGAAGGAAAAAAGGAAATTAAATTCCTACTTGGTAAATCATAGGTGAAATGTTCTTTCCATAGTTGAATAACCTTTGTGTTGTCTGTTCATGTAATCAATCAAACCATTTGTTTTAGAGATCATGTAATAATTGTTTTTTTGTTTGTAATTTTATTTGAGCACAAGTCTGTATTAATTGATAAGACTCGGAGACATTTCATTTGGATTGCTGTGCCAGACCTACAAATATGCCAATCGGGCTGAATGTGCATTCAGCAATAGTAGTAGTATAGATGGACCATAAGTGGCACGCATCGGAAAGGGCCAAGATGCTGGCTAAAAAAAGGATTGTTGTAGCCAAAAAAAAGTACAGCGGCCTGGCTTATGTATGTTAGTTGATATTATTGATCCATATACTCTATAAGTGTTTATATGTCTGTTAGTTCTGTACATTCTTGGTTGATTGACTCGGTATTTGAATCTTGATACATCGCTTGTGTACATATCTAAATGGGAGTACACATTATGCTGCGTGTGACATTTGAGTTGGACATGAAGTGTTCCAAATATTCGAATTCACCTTAAACTGGATTCTAGTTTCTGAATTTGAGTATCGGCATTTGTAAACCATATTCATATATGACAGTGGAATACATCTTTGTCGTCCTTTTGAAGATATATAAAAACACATAGAATGATTTATAAAGATTCATATAGGAATACAAAATGGATTCGAATTTAGTTGCCAGGGTAAACGTGGATGCTTATTGTCCCAAAATTCGAAAGAAGCAGCAAAATGTCCACTCCCACGTCGGCTGCCCGAAGCCAAGTGTTTGGGAGATGGAAATTACTGTCTACCCATTACACAGACAATCCATCGGCCCGATTTCCACTGCTCTAAATAGGGGTAGGTTAGTAACTTCAATTAGACGTGACACGACCGCCTCTGAGCCCATTCCGACACGGTGGGCGTCAAACATGGGCGGCAAAACTCATTTGATTCAAGCTCGTCCGAAAGACCTCTGTTTCTCCCTCCATTCCCCATTCATACACGGTGGGCGGCAAAACAAACTCGACTCGGCCGAAATCGATGTAGGCAAATATTTTCAATAGGGGCAGGTTTGTAACTTCACTCAGACGTGACACAACCGCCCTACCTGTCAGCCCCGTTCATACACCGTGGGCGCCAACCATGGGCGCCAACCACCCTCTCCTCGCCCGAAATCGCTCTGGGCAAATATTGGCGAGATGCGAGATTACCGTCGTATCCCCAACCGACGAGACGTCCAAATTTTAAACGGGGGCTAAGTTCGTAACTTTCCCATATTTCAGACAGGCGCGTCCCAAAAACATGGTTCCCCGTACCTCTCCCTCCATTTTCCCATTCATACACCGTCCGCGCTAGAACACCCCATCCCCACACCAGCCTCCGTCCGCCACCCCATCCATCGCCGCCGTCCTCCACCACATCCATCGCCACCGTCCTCCACCATGCCGGAGCGCCTACCAAGACCGCGTCGTCCACTGCTAGAGATGGACGTTTCTCATCCACGGCGATGGACCAATAGCCTTGCATCGCGTCCTCTCGCTTCATCGGCGCCGTCGTCCTCTTTGCCGGGGCCGCTCACACGACCTTCTCTTCCACCGCAACGGGACTTATCCCCCGATGCACCCGTCTACCGTCGCAGATCTGCTTCAACGCCACCGACAGCCATCGCACCCCCGATGCCTACACGGCGCCGCAAGAGAGGTGGTACTTCATATCTCCTCAACTTTTTGATCTCAACCAGAAAATAGATCTTAACTTGGTTACTCTACTTTCTTTTCAGCTCTTAGAATTTAGTTCTTAGTTCGAAGCAAACAATGGATGCTAAATATCATTTCTCCGGTTTGCAGCTTCAAATCTGCCATGGCACAGCCATAATACGGTTTAATTGATCATGCTTAGGGTTTAATTGATCATGTTGGTTCCGTGGTGGTTTCTTTAATAGAAATCAGAGGGGAAACCCTCTTTTGCTAAAAAAATATGCTTAGAGTTTCCCCCTTTTATGATCACTATACGATCAGAATACGTTGCTTCGTGTCATAAAACACTGCTCCACCCAATTTCTAATCGCTCGGGTGTGTGTATCTCTACAGGGTGCCCACGGTGGGCCGGCCCACCCTAGGATTTTGGGTCGTCCCAGGCCCCGATTCCCCTCTGTTCTGCTGCACGCTTCCGATCTCTACTCGCCCCCAGCCGCCTGCCTCGCCGGCGACTTGCCGTCCCCGGACGGCATGACTCTAGGAGGAGACGCCGGACTAACAGGAGGCCAGGAGCCGCTCGCCCAACAGCGTCACCGCTGCCCGGGCGCGCCGCCGTGCCTACCTTCCCAGTCCGTTCAGGGCTCAGGCGTGCAGCACCCACCAAGCCAACCCGATTTATCCTGAGATACGTCCTCAACACTCAGCAGCCACTCCTCATCACCCATTTTCTAATTGATTCATTACTCATTAGGCAGGACTGTCATTAGGGTTTGTTGTGTGCTCAGTGCTACCTACACTTAATGGTTCAGATGTATTTCGGTAATCTTTAGTACCTCTAAAGTTCACAGGGTTTTCAAAATTCCGGCCCTCGGAATAGATAATCTGACTACTTTTTATGTTTTCATGAATCAGATTCTGAACAGCATCATAATGATTATGAGCTTGCGCGCATGAAAAGAATAAAGCAGAACAATGCCATGGCTGTCAAACTTGGCATTAAGGGACTGAAATCAAGTCTGGATGCAATGCAATGCAAATGCTCTCCACCTACAGATTCATGCTCAGAATATGATCCTAACAGTGATTCTGAGCTAGAGGGAGACCTAAGTCAATGTAGCTCCCTAGTGGAGGAGTCAGAGGAAGATGCCCTATCTTATTCACCCATCAAGGTACTTGCTCTAACTTTCCAAGGTTACATTGCTCGCACATATCTTGCAACTGATGCTTTGCATTGCTTCTACTTTGTTGAACTGCCATTAGCTTAGTTTACACATCGTGTATGTGAATACGCCCTGCCTATCCATTTTCAGTACATATTCCATCTGTCATCATACCATATTTATCCATTCAAATGTTGTTCTTGTGTATCAGACGTTCAAAAGGAAGAGGGCGATTGCTGATCGTGGAGGAGCACAAGCAAAGTATTTGGAAAAGGTAGTGGCACCTGATAAATCAAATAGCCCATTAGGTGTAGTTGCAATATCACCTGACCCACAAAATACCCCAACTCTAGCAGACTCTAGCCCTACTACACTGGTCATTTCTGATGCCCCAACTCAGCAGACCCCAACTGCAGCAAACAGTATGATTATGCCAGTTGACATAGCACCAGCTGTACGACGCAAAACCCCCATTCCAGCAAAGAGTACACCAAATCCAGTTGCCAAATCCCTTTTCGAACCAGAGAGAGCCCCAATTGCAGCAAATAGGACCCCTGTTCCATTTCTTCCCAGTTTAGAAGACGAAGCTTATGTTGTTGTCAGGAACTTTGTGCGCATCTTTCCTTCATGGAAAGATTATACCGCAGACACAGAACAATTTCCAGTCTTCCTCCGCAACTTACGCGTAAGTAATGTACTAATGTTATTCATGGTCATTACTGCATATGTTTCTGCTGACAGAAGACACAAGATTTCATTCTTTTAAATAGGCGAGGCGCAAACTGGATTGTGATGACGAGCAAGGGTTGGTTGCGCTTTTCAAGCACTCGTTGATGAAGTATCGTTCCTACCTGAGGCAAGCGCACTTCGATGGCAAGCCTCTGAACGAAATTTCTGTAAAGTCTCCGGTGCTACATTTATCCGACGGTGACTGGAATAATCTTGTTACACATTGGTCTCGGCTGCAGCGTAAGGTACTGTCTATGATATCACATCACAATTTGAACTACATTTCTGCATTTGCCTTAATGTCTCACTTGTACGAAAACTGTTAGCAGAAGAACATTCGTTCTCAAGGGACCACAGAATCTCGCAACTATACTGCACACTGCATTGCTCTTGTGAGTACCTCTTGCCCTGTATGACCATACTTACTTTCATAGCTGTTTGATTATGTAGCATCACTGCACATGTTAGCCTCGTAATCGTCCATTTGGTGGACATTATAAGATCCGTATGGACTCTTACATAAATTTAGAATCAACCCAATGCTTTTGAAGAGGTTTAGCTCTGCAGTCCTCTTGTAAGGACTGAACGTGGTCTATCACTGTACTTACATTAACAGCTACTCCCTCCGTCCCATAATATAAGAACGTTTTGTACAGTACACCAGTGTTCAAAACACTCTTGTATTATGGGAAGAGGGATTGGTTCATTTTGTAGCATTCTGCATCTTATCTCCCTCGCCCACCATTTACTAAAAAAGATCAGATCTATATTTAATCTTACCAACAAGTAGAATACACAGACAATGCCAGTGCAGAAGTGTAGCCCATTGCTCTTGTCAGTACATTTTGTCCTGTAATGCTTGTACTTCCAGGGATTGGTAGTTGATTATGTAGCATCAATCTGCATCTTATCTTCATTATCCTCTATCCCTTCCAGTATTATCATATCTATAATTACTCTCTACAAAATGTAGAGTACATGCAATGCTTATGAAGAAGATTATGTGCTGAAATTCTTGAGTTATCCTTCCCTTGACATGGAGAAGGGCATTATAAAGCCGGTGTTAACTGTTAATGTAAGTCATCCTTCTAAAGCCTTTATCCTCAACTGCTATTTAATTTCTCATACTCCCTATGCTACTGAGCACTGCGTTGGATTTCCCCGAAGAGGAAGGGATGATGCAGCAAAGTAGCGTAAGTATTTCCCTCAGTTTTTGAGAACCAAGGTATCAATCCAGTAGGAGGCTACGCTCGAGTCCCTCGTACCTACACAAAAACAATAGCTCAACGCAACCAACGCGCTTAGGGGTTGTCAATCCCTTCACGGTCACTTACGAAAGTGAGATCTGATAGAGATGATAAATAATATTTTGGTATTTTTGGTATAGAGATGCAAAGTAAATAAAGTAAAAGCAAAGCAATAATAAAGTGATGGAGATTGATATGATGAGAAAGAGACCCGGGGGCCATAGGTTTCACTAGTGGCTTCTCTCAAGAGCATAAGTATTCTACGGTGGGTGAACAAATTACTGTTGAGCAATTGACAGAATTGAGCATAGTTATGAGAATATCTAGGTATGATCATGTGTATAGGCATCACGTCCGAGACAAGTAAACCGAAACAATTCTGCATCTACTACTATTACTCCACTCATCGACCGCTATCCAGCATGCATCTAGAGTATTAAGTTAAAAACAGAGTAACGCCTTAAGCAAGATGACATGATGTAGAGGGATAGTTTCATGTAATATGATAAAAACCTCATCTTGTTATCCTCGATGGCAACAATACAATACGTGCCTTGCTGCCCCTTCTGTCACTGGGAAAGGACACCACAAGATTGAACCCAAAGCTAAGCACTTCTCCCATGGCAAGAACAACCAATCTAGTAGGCCAAACCAAACTGATAATTCGAAGAGACTTGCAAAGATAACCAATCATACATAAAAGAATTCAGAGAAGATTCAAATATTATTCATAGATAGACTGGATCATAAACCCACAATTCATCGGTCTCAACAAACACGCCGCAAAAAGAAGATTACATCAAATAGATCTCCACAAAAGAGGGGGAGAACATTGTATTGAGATCCAAAAAGAGAGAAGAAGCCATCTAGCTACTAGATGGACCCGTAGGTCTGAAGTAAACTACTCACACTTCATCGGAGGGGCTTGGATGATGATGTAGAAGCCCTGCGTGATCGATGCCCCCTCCGGCGGAGCTCCGGAACAGGCCCCAAGATGGGATCTCGTGGATACAGAAAGTTGCGGCGGTGGAATTAGGTTTTTGGCTCCGTATCTGATCGTTTGGGGATACATGGATATATATGGGAGGAAGAAGTACGTCGGTGGAGCTTTGAGGGGCCCACGAGGCAGGGGGCACGCCCTAAGGGGCGCGCCCTCCACCCTCGTGACCACCTCATGGCTTTCTTGACGGAGGGTCCAAGTCTCCTGGATCTTATCTGATGAGAAAATCACGTTTCCGAAGGTTTCATTCCGTTTGGACTCCGTTTTATATTCCTTTTCTTCGAAACCCTAAAACAGGCAAAAAACAGCAATTCTGGGCTGGGCCTCCGGTTAATAGGTTAGTCCCCAAAATAATATAAAAGTGGATAATAAAGCCCAATAATGTCTAAAACAGTAGATAATATAGCATGGAGCAATCAAAAATTATAGATACGTTGGAGACGTATCAAGCATCCCCAAGCTTAATTCCTGCTCGTCCTCGAGTAGGTAAATGATAAAAACAGAATTTTTGATGCGGAGTGCTACTTGGCATAATTTTAATGTAATTCTTCTTAATTGTGGTATGAATATTCAGATCCGAAAGATTCAAGACAAAAGTTCATATTGACATAAAAATGATAATACTTCAAGCATACTAACTAAGCAATTATGTCTTCTCAAAATAACATGGCCAAAGAAAGTTCATCCCTACAAAATCATATAGTTTAGTCATGTTTCATTTTCGTCACACAAGAATGCTCTCATCATGCACAACCCCGATGGCAAGCCAAGCAATTGTTTCATACTTTAGTAATCTCAAACCTATAAACTTTCACGCAATATAATGAGCGTGGCCTGTGGAATAAGCATCCCTTCCTTT